>NC_092861.1:44985550-45282393 GCF_032062135.1 Pyxicephalus adspersus
AAAGTAAAAATAACAGTGACTGTTGATCCAGGGAACATCCGATTGCCTCATGGAATCAGGAAAGAATTTTTTTTTCCCCTGTTGAAGCAAATTGTTCCAGGGTTTTTTTTTTTGTCTTATAGGGTTTTATATCTGGGATATGTTTATTTCCCTAGTGGTTGAACTTGATGGACTAACTTTGTAACATCACTTTTGATGATTTTATTTTTAAACTAGGTGGCAATGTCTTGGACAGAGAAGATAGTTGTGGGGGAGCAGCTTGGGGTTTAGGAGGGAGTTTACTGTTGAAAAGAGGCTGCGTGCCTTGGAAGCTTGAGAGGATATGACCGTGGAGATTTACTTTCCCAAATTATCTTGGGGACTGTTGTCAATTTGTCAAAAAGTATAAAGATATCATAGAGGATATGGATCTAGTGTCAACTGGCAAATATCAAACATAAGATTTATCATACAGTAGTTCTCAAAAATTTCCATTTGCCTCCTTTCCATGTTGGTGGAATGCAGGATTCTAATTTTCACAAAGATACACACACACACCTGTTTTATTTATTTTGCTTTTTGTGTTTTACCATACTTTACAGAAGCACAGTAAGAGTCATTTTATCTATTGGGATATGGCAGGAAAGATCCTAAATGGGCAGGTTAATTCTTATCTTTCAGCTGGCCTAGGATCATTGAAGGGTAACACTAGTGTGTGCATTGCCTTTTAATAGTGTTTAATGGTGTTTTTCTTAACATGGCTTGCAATTTATTGTACTTGCTGTAAATTCATTAACAGACATACAAATAATTGCTATTGTCATCACAGCTACTGCTCCTAACATGCACCACATGTACAAGAATAACTATGAGCTATAATTATAAAAGAGGGAATCAGACATTCCCTCAAACATTCCCAATGGGAATCTTTCAAGTCCATGTGTTTGAATAGCAATAACTTATTCTCATGAAGGAATGTTTGAGGGAATGTCAGATTTCCTGTTTTATAAACTGAGCCCTATGTGTTATATTCATATGCATTTAATGCAAACTGTGCAGATGAATTTAAGAAAAAAAAAATAATAATTATACGTACATAAGCATGCTTATGCAAATTTAGCGATAATGTAGAAAATAATTTTTAAGGCCAGTATGTACAACCATAGAATGCTCTAAAATGACCTGAAATCTCTACTTGGATAAGGAAAAGTCTTGCCTGGTTTCTTGTTAATATAAGCCTAAAATTCATAAAAATAATCCTTTTTTTTCCCTTACATTCAGAATCCAAAGGGCATGGAGGGATTATCTACAGCGCCAGGATTCTTTGAATACACAGTGTATGGACAAACGCAGTCCATCCCCATCGTCTTTGTCTTCAGATAAAATGAGCAGTTCTATTAGTATGAACACCTTCTCGGATGGCAGCACCCCTGTAAGTACAGATCAGTTGTATCCACACTGGTATTCAGTTACTTTTCTCTGCAGCAAGATGGGATGAGATGCTGTGTTGTAGAGTTACCACGAGGGGGCACTTCAGTATATCAGTATACAATGTATAAATTTTAAACTTGCCCAGGCTCCTACACATCCATACATGAACATTGTTATACATTTAGCTTTATGATCATTTAGAATGGTTAAATGAAGGCATTTAAAAGCAACACAATTTTTCCATGCACTGTTTTCCACAATAAAAATAGAGAAATAATTAAACAAGCATACAGCTTCATTTAAGTACACAAAAGCTAACATTACCTTTGTATTAGGCTCCTGGGACATTTAGCAATGTATTTTTTACATTAAAACTTACATGTGACCGGCAGATGGTAAATAGATTCAGGGATGTTACTGGTCTAGCTGACAAATGTTCATAAAAGAACAGAAACAAAGAAATATCATTATTGTTTTTACAGGAAATATAGGAATCTTATTTAGATGGCTGGTTCTTTGGGTTATAGTACTGTTATATTGCTTGCTTGTCTTTCAGCACACACATGGTATATAAAATAAGGTGTAACAAATCTGCTACAAATAAAAACCAAGAGGTCTGTTTACCATCCAGATTTCTTTTATGCATGTGATTTATTGCAGCTGTCTATGATTATTTATTATACTGTATATATTCTCTTCACATGACCCAACTGGTACCATAAACCAAGTCCAAAAAAGCTTATAGTGTGATTTGGCATTGCAAGAATTTTCTATATTGTTGTATGTTCAGTGAAGGCTTTGTGGATTATTACAGATATTTTATGTTCCAGTTGTTCAGTAAGCAGACTGATGGACTTTTTCATGCTGATTTTAATAGGAATATGAAATGAAATGTTCAGAAATTCAGTGCGCAATGTTTTTAGCAAAGTGGATGTAAATTGCATGTCTTTAATAACAATAACAGGACTAATAGCTTTTTCAGTGGTGTGTATAGGAAGGGTAAGGGAGCAAATGTCAGTTATTTTACAGTGTTATTTTACTGTGTTCTTTCTGCTGTATCCTTCAATATTATTATGTATAACACAAGTACTGATTTAAGGGGCATTTTGGATTTGATTAAAAATTTACAATAGCAAGGTGCACCCAGTGTCAGGGTTTATAATATTTTGGGGTTCTGTTTTCTGCTGTAATAATTTTCTGCATAATTTACCACAAAAAGGATCTTTTCTTATCCGTCAGAAGATCTACTAATAGAAGCTATTAGCCAAGCATGAGCTGATTTGCATAATCTTCCTCATTTCCTCGAAAATATATAATGAACAAAAATTTTAAATTAGTATTGCAGTTACCTTTCAAAGTAACTTTAGGTAACTTTTATATTATTATACACTGGCTGTTACATGTTTGTGTTACTGTTTTAAATATTTGGATTTGTAGAATATGGGAAGTACATGAAGTTTGGAATAAACTTCCATTGTGAGAAAGAACAGTTCAGCATATCCTCAATGTGAAACATAAATATCAAGTAGGTAGAAGATTAGGATGCACAAATTCACTTTAAAAATGTCATTGCTGAAATCCCAGTAAGTATATCTGTAAATAAAAGTCACTTTTTTTAACTTTCTGATTCACTTCACTGGATAATATACAGTAACCTTAAAAAAATAAATCAATTTATTTAAAAGACATAAAACATTCAACAACAATGCACACTATACATTACATGCTTTTAGGTAAATCTTACATCTTTACATTAATAACCTTGTGGCAACAGTTTGGAGAACAGCTTTTTTACTTTCAGCATTGCTGTGTTTCTGTACACAACTCCACGAAGACATAGTTGATGGGTTTGATTGTGAGCTAGGTTTTCTAGTCCAGCGGTCGCCAACTGGTGGTCTGCGGTTCTGTCCGTTGCGCCCGAGTGCTGTCAGGAGAAGGTCCCTGCTGGGAGGGAGCACCGGGCAGAGCCACGGACCATGTCCCCCGGACGAATCGCAGGCTCAGGAAAGTGGGCAGGGTATGTCTCTGGACACAACCCCCCTACTCTCCAATTGCAGGCTCAGACCTGCGTAGGGAGAGTGGGTGCGTTCTGGCATCATGACGTCACTATTGGGGAAGTTTCTTCTTCTTTGAGTGACACCCGACTCTCAGCACATGCGCATTTCGGGGCTGGTAAATTTAGTGGTCCGAAAAGATTTGAAACCATTGTTCTAGTCCATTATCAATACCTGAGATTATTTGACTAAATGGGCACACATTCCCACTCTCCAAAATCTTGTTGCAACTTTGCCAGAACAGTACATGCTACTACAGTTTCAAAAGAAGTAACTCTATATTAAAGCTCATGGTTTTGGAAGGGATGTCCAACATGCTCATAGTGGTCTACTGGTCAGGTGTCCACAATCTTTTGGCTATGTATATTTGCCCACCTTGTACCTAAATAACCAAATATTTTACACAGAAACCAGGGAATTTGATCTCTAATTCATGTTTATCTACCTTATAGGGATATTAAAGTTTAGAACCACTGCCAAGTTTTTACTGTTCTAATTGTCCTGGTGACCACACTCACTAGGACAGAAATAGGGGGAAACTGATGTTACTGGAATAGGCAAAGAAGCAAAGTTTTCCAAAAACTGCATGGTGGGCATAGCCTTTGGGCTACTCCCCTCAGTCTCAGGATTGATCTCTGATCGAAGCATAGAAAACTTCCATCCACCTTGCTTCTCTCAGATCCTTAGGTGGTGGAGGCCTCATTCTGGCCCCAATGCAGCCAATCAAGTCCTTTCCCCTAGCTGCCTGCTACCCAAACCTATTGGCAGGGAAGGTAGTTACTGTGACAGCCAAGAGTTTCCACTGAAAGGATCAAGCTATGATTTGGGATGAGAACCATATTGGTTGCAGGGCTTGGGGTACCATCTGATGCTTCCCAATGTACCCCTGGAAGTTCATGGACCCCAATTGGAGAAACACTGTTATTATACATTGAATTGTCAGCTCTATTCCTGTAAAAAGGTATCAAAGAGAAAAAGATCATAGCCATTTTGTAATATGTTGTCACATACAGAATTAAGCTATCCCGACCATAAAATCTGCAGAACATATTAAACATTCTAGGTTTCTAAAAACCACCTGACCTTTGCTGTAATGGTTTGTTATGCAGTTATTGAAGTGTATTTCTATCTATTGATGTCTGCACTAAAAGGCTATCACCAAACAATTTAATGAGTAAACTGCAGACCTTTGCTGCCACTTGTCCTTCTCTAAACAGGAGGGCAGCAAATCAAAATTAATCTTCCTCACAATACGGCCAACATATCAAGCAGGGTCATGCCATGTGAAACATTAAGTAAAAGATAGGAAGGCTCAACTAAGGGCCTTTTCATTGAGCTCTATATCTGAAAGAATACAGTGGCTATCTAGGAGTTTACTGGAGTACTATGATAAATAAAATAAAAACTGAATGTGGAAGAGAAGCGTGGAAGACCTCTCTGCCCTGATCATTTTATATGACAGGCAATTTACTAGCCTATTTATAATGACTGAGTAGGAGGATGTAACCCCTTCAGCCATTATTCATTAATATGGTATTGTATACGTTTTTGATGGATGACTTCTGCTGCTCCTTGTCTTTTTCAATAAAGGAGAAATCATGAAAAGAATTGCTAATGGATTGATCAGGGATTACTTTAGGAGGTAGAGCTGTGTCTTTGCATGAAGTGCTAATAAAATGGGTTTCTTAAGCATTTCTTGGTGTCACTAATTTTTACATTAGCATTGCTTGTATAGTAATTGTGTTGTGTACTTTGCTAATGCACTATGCTGTATGCAGGTAAAAAGAAATACAAACATTCCACTGCATACTAGCTAACCATTCATATTTAAAGACATAAAGTGGACCCAAACTCTAGTATGCAACTTGGCCTTATGTGTATCAAGTCCAAGTTCTCTTCAAGTAGCTGCGTTGTTGCCTTCAAAAATGAGGTTTCGTACCTTATTTGGGGACATCTTCTTTCTGGCACCACTCCAAGAGTCTCTCATCCCTGTGGCAGTCCCCTAAAGACTGCTAGTGTTGCTGCCAGAATGTGTCATTTGGTGGGCATGGCCTACAGTTGCTGGTGGAACTTGGTTTTGAGTTGTCTGTCACTTGGTAGGAGCAGGGGTGTAGTGGGGTGGGCACGGATTCCCACTCTTTTTTTACAAAGAAGTCTTTGGTGGTCCGCGGCTCTAGCCAGTCTGCCCTCCAGCCAGTTATGGTAGTTCAGCAATGGCAAACACTTTGAAATCCTGGCTTCTTCTTAACCTCCACAGTTGTGGCATTGGTATACTTTCAGCTTTATGAAAAACAATGGTATTTTTTGTCACATACTAATTTTTAGCCACTGGGTTGATTTGTATAAACAGGCTATTACCAAACATTTTATTAAGTAAACTGCAGACCTCTGCTGCCACCTGTCCCTCTGCATTCCTTTGCAGAACTTGTTAAATGGGAGACTGCATGTTAAAACATATAAGGCTTATTTTATGTCACCTATTTACCAAGATGGATACTCCCATGATTGCTTACAATTTAAACAATGACTGTTTAATTATATTAACTGAAAACTGTATGTTAAAACCATCAGTAGATTGTATCAGTAGACACGGGCAGTTTAATTTCAATGCAAATTTTTGTAATAATCAGGTTCAGTCAAATACCCTTCTCTCTGCCTAAACCAAACAGGGTGTGTGATATATTTGCTGCTAGCCCATTGTATGCTACATATTTCCATTATGGTATACTATGGTAATGATTATGTGTTACCTCTTAGTGTCTTTGCACTCAAGCATATAAAAAAATGTTTTTCTCCCCTGTTCACTTGTCTATATTCAATGTCCTGTTCAATCCTTTATGGTTCAGTGGTGTGTTTCCCAATTGGGTCTAAGCTAATAGTTCTTCTTCTATCCTCTTTCCCCGTTCCCTCACATCCCCTTTTTCCTCTTCTCCTCTTGAATGTATTTTGTTGGGTGTTTTCTTTCTACTTTATATTTTTCTTTCTATGATCATCATGGGAGACTGTGGGGCCCTCCATGCAAGCATTTGTGTCCCCTGAGTATGGCACTTTTAGAGGATAGTGAAGGATAGTGAGGACAGCTTTAGAGGATAGTGAACTACAGTTTTCTTCTGTAGCTTTGTTATAACCTACCATTCACTTTACTGTTTCCCCCCCTTTTTCCACTCTCTTCCCTTACTTTTCTTTCTTTAGAGGTCCACAGGATCTTTGAGGTTTATTTTAGTCAGGACTCTCTCACCTTTCTTGAAGGAACCTTTACTGACTTCAGGGATGACCTCCTTAAACTGGGAGAAGACATCAACACAGTTGTAAATCTTCTAGTGGACCCATTCATCTTGTCTATCATTTGCCTGCCACAAATGGTTTATGGAATTGACTGCATCTTCACCACTTGATCAATGTGTAGAGGATTTATCAGCCTTCTGCTTGGGACTACATTTATTTTACCTCCTCCCACCACAACTATACTTGCATTAGTTGCTTTGTAATTCCCCACTACTACCTGACAGCTGTCTTGAGTATGGAGATTGGAAATATTACTCTCCATGATAATGCCCCTGTTTTCCTTACCTTGTCTTTCAATAAAACTCCCTCCCCGATCTTGGCAATGTTGCCTTATTGTTGCCTTACCTTTTCTTCAGAACCTTACTTTCTCAACCCAAATTGAAGATGATCTCAGAACTTATTTTGATCTTAATGCTTTCCCATCTATGCCCCGATTTACACTTTGGCACACAAGGCAGCATTAAGAAGCATATTTCTCAAACAGGGTTCCCACCATTGGGCTTCAACAAATTTTGGACCTTTCAGGTCAGATTGCTTGCCTGGAACTGGATCATAGGAGCTTGTGTACTCCTGATAAAACAGCTCAGCTAGCCCAGCTCTAAGAGACACTCCACTTTGCTTATCTAAGGCTAAAGATTTGTTTGTTAAGTGTATGTGTTCAATGAGTATGGTAATCAATACATTACATTGATTCTGAATACCTCTGAACCTTTTCTCCATTTAATCTGGTCCAACTCTCATTTTTCTGGTGTTTGACCCCGTAAATACCATTTAGATCTTCACAAAGTCTGACTTTAGCTGATCACAAAGTAGTGGCTTTTACTGGTGACATTTTATTTTCTTACTTCTCTGGAAATGTTTTACTTAATATGAATATATTGCAAAGGGTCCTGCCTGCCACCCATTTCTTACTGTTATATACTTTAAAGCTGGGATAATGGAGACTTTCTTTTTGTGTTCTTAACTGAATGTGAGCATTATTTGTGTATTCAGTTTCGTCTACAACAGCAACAAAAATGTCTATCCCTCTTTTTTTGTTCTTCCACCTGGAATGATGATCAGGAATCAGGCAACAACATTTTAACTAGTCAGTATTGGACTTCAAATGTTCTTCATTCCACACCCTACAGACTGTTGCTGGTGACGTGCTAGGATCTTTCCTAGGACCAGGTCTATGCCAATAATCAGCATCTAACTGATTATAAGGTTCACAGGGATCCAGCCGTCTTCTTTCTTCACCATAATCTTCTGAATTTCATTATTTACAGAGGGGCTACTCTGATTCATTTGGTTAATCCTGCTTAGGATTCTATACCTGTGTTTTGTTGCAGTTTGTCCCTCCTACTGTAATACTTTGTTTTATAGACAAATGGAAAAATCTCACCAGTTTGCTTAAAGGACCAAAATACATTTTTTATAGCTCGTGGTTTAACTACACCAAGCTACTATTTGCTGATTTTGTCTCTCTCAAAAAAAATCTGATGTCCTCCTCATCCTCCACAGAAAGGGAATCCTTTTTCCACTAGTCCCCCTCCTCCTTTTTTCTTTTCTCTTTCTTCTTTTTCCCCTACCTGCCTTTCACCTGCTTTTCTTTCTATATAGTTTTTGCTTTCTTTGTTCCCTACTGCATTGTCCATATCGGATTCCCCCCAAAAATTAATGCTACATGCATGAGGGCTTTTACCTTTTGCCCCATGGTATACTTCCCCACATGACGGTCTTAACTTCATTATAGTGGCCCTGTTCATATTTGTTTATCTTTCTGGTATTCCCTGCCCAAGTTAATAAAATATTTCTCAAAGTTATTGTTGTCTTATTAAAGAACTATAAATAATATTTGTTATGGAATGTACAGGTTTCGATTGCTTCCTTGCATCTTTATTGTAACAACATTTTAGGCTATCTACACGTCAGATAATTCTCGTCGCTTCAAGATTAGTATTGAAGAGAATATGACGAGTGTGTACAGTGCTCCTCCCAAGTTGTTCATGTATCCGTCCTTGGGGATCCTTGAATGACCAACAATCATAATCCAAGTGAAGGGGAAAGAGCGCAGCATGGTTCTCCTCAATCCTGTTTATTATTATTAATAATAATAATAATAATAATAATCCCCTCTCCATAGAGCAGAAGGGAACTGTTTGTACGGCGCTCGTTCATGCATCTTTCAGTCTTTTGTGGTTGGAAAGGATCGTGAAAAATCCTTTCCAATGACAAAATTCTAACGTGTGTACATAGCTTTTTTGTTCTAGATAATTAAATATTCAAGAAACAAACTCACTCGCTTATAGGGAGGCTCAGGAGGGTCATGCCTTCAGCTACTTTTGTATCTGCTTTGGAAATATATTTCACATGTATCCTTTAAATTAAGCAAGTCCTGATTGTGTTTTTCTTTTCGTTATAAGATACATTTAAATTGTCTAACCTATTGACAGGTTTCATAAATATATATATATATATATATATATATATACCTTTATTCATGAAGCGAAGCTTCCTATAAACACAATACCCACGTATAAAGTGTGCCTGCAAAAGAAAAAAAAAAACAGAATTATGTATAGTACAAAAATGCAAACAAAAAATTGTTATAGAAAAGTCATTACTGGGGTTTTGGGAAAGCTGATGGATTCCAGTCATTTCAGAGAGTGGTGAAGCAGCAGACAGTGTGTAGTTGGATATTGCTGTGCTGCTGCCATAATGATCCATTGGCTCTGTGAATTTCAAATACATATCTTAGCTCCACTATCCTATTTCTCCCACAAGAATTCCACTCTCTGCTCTTCATATGCTTGTACACACAACAGTAACAAATAAATCTGGCTCTCTGACCATTACTGTGTCAAACATCACTAAATCTCCAACTATAAAACACTCCGTGCAAAAATAACATTACCATGTAACATAAACTGGCAGATAAATTGGGCTTCTACAAATAACTGCTGTGACTCATGTCTTTATGTACAGGGTTAAGTCAAACACCTTGTGTGCCAGCCAGCTAATGTTTAATGGCAATGATCATGCCTACGTGACCATGTAGAAAATTCAGCAAATACTTTGGCTAGTTCAGCAAGGAGAACCAGTTATTCATTCTGGAATGCTTTGGAGATCTAAGAGGCCGGTTCCAACATTGTGGTAATAAAACAGTATGATTCAATGAATGACAGTACAAATGATGAATTGTCTGAAAGGGTTGAAATTCAAGATATCAGTAACTAATGCCCCTACTCTATCTACAACTTGTGTAAACATAATATTTATTCATTATGGGTGGATACAAAATTGTGGGGTAAGGTTGAAAATACCATAGAAAAATGCATGGCATGTACTGAACAAGGGTGAGCATTGACAAATAGAAAATTACTAACACTTTACTGAGTATTTGAAAAGGTAGCCACTGTGGGTCGCTGCATAATCTCTCAATAATTTAAAGACTTGATATATATCCTGATGTGTAAAGTGCCAAAGCCAGCAGTTTTATGATAAGGAAAAAGACAAATTACCCCAGTTTTATGAATCTGCCACTTTGGGCAATATATCTAAAAACCGTTAAACTGTCCTGTCTATATCACCACATGTGTTGCAGCATATCTAAATACCCCTGCAGGGCACTATTCTTACAGTCACAAAGAACTTGGGCACAACAGATGTGTCCAGCTTCTGGAAGCTGCAGTAATGAATGGCAGAGCTGACTGGCATCTACTTGCCCACCAAGCATTTATATTAAAATATCCCCTGTTGGTTTCATTTTCATCAGTTGGGTGATGATAAAGATGGATGGAGGAATGTGAACACAAGCGTGCATAAAGGCAGCCAGGATCAAAGGGAGCAGCAGTTGCCTTTAAACTTATTACAGCAATGCCTAATTAACTTTTTCATATATTTGACAAAATGCTGGAGCATTTTACTACATGGTATAGCATACATCTCCAGTGCCATATTTCCAAATTTGCCATGTTACAGAAAATCATAAAAGCACACATCAGTGCTTTAAACCATATTTCCAGACAAAGACAAATGCCCTTCCCACACCTTTCTGTTACCGTGTCTAACTGACCACAGGTCTGAAAGAAAAATGTACTCCCCCCAAAAAAAAGCAGCAACATCATACTCTGGTCCCTGAGTCTTCTGGTGCCTTTCCTTTTTACAGAACAAGGGTTTTTTGTTGGGTGTCCATATCACTGCTTGTGGTTAGTGAACACTTCCTGTTGGCTATACTGTGGAAAGACTTAAAAGGCGTGTCGTCATTGCCTGTGGCATGTCACAGACTGAGTTGGTAGCTGGTGGTTGTGGCCATTGTAGCATCCTGGTCCTCATGCTAAAATGGTGCTGGCAATGGATGGATTAGGGTCATTATGTACCTGCCATAGTAGCCAAAATTCATGCCCAACAGCAGGG
Source organism: Pyxicephalus adspersus (assembly GCF_032062135.1). Taxonomy (NCBI): domain Eukaryota; kingdom Metazoa; phylum Chordata; class Amphibia; order Anura; family Pyxicephalidae; genus Pyxicephalus; species Pyxicephalus adspersus. Next base: position 44,996,698 of record NC_092861.1, read on the forward strand.
CTATACTTTGCAAAATACATAAAACTGTCTTGAACCACAGCACCAGAGGTCCTGCTTTATACTGGTGGCAATAAACAATTTCGTTGCTTTAAAGTGACTTCGGGAAAAAGCAAGGTGCACCAAAACATAATATCTAACAACAAGCTGAGAAATCGAAGTGGACACTACCTCATTGTTAAAGGATGCCTCTAAGCAACACTTAGTGCCAAAGGACACTTAATGCCAAGGTGAAACTTGATTACTGTTGTTGTGTTCCAGGTTGGTTTTCTGTACCTTGCAACTGATAGCCCTGCCACCGTCCATGGAAGTTGAGCATATTGATTGCCCTTCCTGGCATTTCTACACCTCTTTGTGAGTGTAATATTGTTTTTACTCATAAATAACTGTAAATGTTTTATTGTTCCAGCTCCAGTGACATTTTCTATGTTGTTTTAGATACAACAGTGATTGTACAGCTCCCAGTTTTAAAACATGTTTGCAAAATAAATGCATGGGAATGTTGTAGAAAAGATAAAAAGATACAAAGAAAGATACTTGGCTAAATGTTGGTTTGTTTTATGTAATGCTTTACAGTTTTGTGGATGCAGGTCATGCATTTATTTTTTTATTTTTCACTTCATGGACCCTTTTTTTTTTTAGCCTTACTATGTAACTATATTAACACGATTTTCTAAATCCAGGTTAAAAGAAACTATTTATTAAGTGATTATGTATGTAGGATTAAACTATTACAGGCAGCCTGGCTTTGCTGGCTGTATTTTTAGAAGTACTGAAACTCAATGAAAGGAGTATAGTAGGTATCCAGGAGAAAATTAATGTTGGCAGTACAGGTTTTACAGATAGTACAGAGACATGAAAACCTGAAATCCAACAGACAAGAACAGTTTAAGAACAGTTAAGGAGATTTGTGCAGACTTGGGATAAACTGGGTTGCAGGTGGGGGAACTAAGCTACTGTTGACACTGGTTGGCACACTGTCACCAAGAAAAAAAGTCAGGAGTGTCCTGCACTGCATTGCAGTCACAGTTTCCAACCATCAAACAAAGGCCATGCATATTTTTCCCACCCACTTATAAAGGAATTAACACCAACTTTTGTCATGGCACACTTAATGTACACTTTGATGTCCTATTTCTTTTCTCAAAATTATGTTAGTTATGAATTCAAGATCAGATTTATATTTTACCCTAACTAGTTCTGCAGCACTTCTGCAAAATGAGTTTCAAATCTTCTCTACCAGCACTATCCTCCATTGATTTACTTTTGTTTCTCCCCGACAACCATTGGGACTTGGTGGACAGAAGCTCAACAGTAAAACCCAAATTTACCCCAGAGGAAAAAGTCCTCATTTAGGAATGTAGGCAAGTATTCCTGGTACTGCTGGTATTGGGGTGACAAAGCAACTTGCTGGGGGGCAGACTTTGAGTTTTTTCAGTAAAACACATTAAGAGTTGTAACCCTTGGAATGCTAATAACAATATTGTTTTCCTGACTACAGCAACTTCAATTGAATTGAATTGAAATCAATTGGCTTTTCTAGGTTCTGGTAAATCGTACACCATTACTATTAATTGTGCTGCCCTTATTACACTTATTCATTTTATTACACAGTGTTTATTTAGTGCTGACATATACCTCTTTACACTGGCATATTGCATTTTACAAAGTCCATAGACATGTCCCTACCATGGTCGTATGGCTTTAATACAATGTAAGGTCAATTTTGGTAAGCCAATTAACCTAACTGCATGTTTTTGGAATGTGGGAGGAAACCAGAGTACCCAGAGGAAACCCACACAGACATGGAGAGAACCTGCAAACTCCATGCAGATAGTGTCCTGGCTGAGATTCACGCCTGGGTCCTAGGGCTGCAAAAGCAGGAATGCTACCCTTTGAGCCACCATGCTGCTCCACATTTAGGATTAGAACATTCAAATACTTCTCATACTGCACTGAGCTTAATGTTGACATAGTATAGACAAATGGTATTTGTAGGAAAATGAAATTATCAAAAACATTTTGCCTTTATAAGCAGGGGGCGAAGACCCTTGCAGGTTTCTTGCACACATGTCACATGCTTTCCGACTCTCTGAATTATGTGTACATTAGTTATGGATAACCTTTGTCTTAACATTTTTCAAAGACCTGAAATCAGAGTGTGGTCTGTCACTCCCTGTAAAATGATCTGAGGAAGGCTTGTAAATTGTTAGGCTTTGTTATTCCCTGAAGCAGACCTAAAGCCTATTCAGAGAGCTGCACGTAGTGACAGAATGCAGCTTTATTTTATGGTACCCCTGCAGGAGCTGCTCTATTCTACAAAATATTTAAATAGATCAAAGACATTTTATGGTTTTTGTTCTTGCTTTACACTCGTTTAGAATTTTATTATTACAAATATCCTGTTGTTTTTTGATAACATTCTCAGTTTTGTAAATCTCCCAATAGATAAGCAGATGTAAAAGAAATTTGACAGTGAGGATTATATTGTTTTGACAGAGAAGACATTCGTAGGCTGGAAATGTGGTTGGTTAGGGGCCCATTTATCCACCCCTCCCTTTCAGAAGCCTCATTCACAGCTGCTTCCTCTTTCCCCTGTACAAGGATTGAAATAAGGGGAGAGAAAGCAAGCAGAATTGAAACCTATCAAACTCAACTGGGAGCCCAGTGAGGAATCCTAGCAGTGCATTGGACTGAGTCCTGCCTGCTGCTTCCCTGGCAAATGGAAAACGCCATAGGCCAGCTACACTGAAAACAAATTGGCAGATAATTCCTGGTCCATGGTCAGCCAAGTGAGCAACATGCTTCTGAAGATTTTCTATGAGTGAAATGATGGAGCTCGGCATGCTATTAGCATTTTCTTTGTCATACCTATACAGGGAAATGGCACAGCTAAATGGCAGCAAAGACTAAATAAATAGGCTGGAAATTGCTCTCATCGTTGAAGACATTTATAGGCAAGTCAGGCATGTGGGATTTATTCCCATCCAGTGGGGCCCCATTCAATGTTACACTTGGTAGCGTAGGTGTGTTATATAGTAGAGAATTGCAGGAAAATTAAAAGATGTTTGATATAGTTCATCACACAGCAGAGAACTGTAAATAAATTATTCAATTTCTGTGTAATGTTTGTTTGTATTTAAAAAAATCCATTTGTCTATTCAGTTTTTATCTTTGCTATCTATTTTTTGCAATATGCATTTGTCATCCTCCTCCATTAACTAGATGTGGCTCTCCAGATAGTGAATTTAAAAAAGAACTTCTCTCACTGAAGTACATGTGCAATTATGTGTTTGTGTATTTACAATTCACTGGAATTGAATAGATGCATAATAATTTGATTGCCAGATGTATAATAATAATAATCACTTTCTTTATTAATGTGATTCATGCACAGATGTAAGCTCCCACGATGACCTGTAGATTCATTCAGACCTATTTGAAGTTCCTATATAAATCACAAAGATGTTTTCTTGAATGTGTATTTTGTTTTTGTGAATTTTTGTATTATATGTAAGTCCTAAACTGGGTCAATGGTCTTGATTTATTAAAGCTCTCCAAGGCTGGAGAGGATACACTTTCATCACTGAAGCTGGGTCATCCAGCAAACCTAGAATGCATCTGATCCAGGATTCAGAACATTACTAGCAAATAGCAAAAATCTTTTAGGAAATCCATCGCACACCACCCCACACAGTAAAAAAAAGTTTGTGATCTGATATATGCCAGGTACAAATATGTCAAGCGGTTTGAAATGCTTATTGGCAAAGAGCTACAACCTTGATCTATCTGTTACTGAATGTTAAAAATGAATTTGACCAGATATTTTATATCTGCCACTTGTGTGCCATGTCTTCAAATGGGGGGCTAAGTTTCCAGGCAACACGTAAAATTGTTGGAGGTTTCAATTACATGCTAAGTATAAGTAAGATGGTGCACACATAGTTATTCATGTTGAATTAATGTTGAATTAAATTCAGCTGTAGTGGCTAAAAGCAAACTTGCAACCTGTTTTCCAACACAGAAAACTGGTTCCTTACCAATAATATTAGTTTATTGGTATAATGAGAAACCACATTTCACTATAGTGGGGCAAAAGAGTTGAGGGGGACCAAACCAAAAAAAATGACCACAGATAATATAAATGCTTTTTGAATTATAGAGCAAACCAGGTATCAACAAGTATTGTTCAAGGTATTGTTCAAGGACACAAAGGTTTTCTTTTATTTTAACTGCTGGTAGGGAGTAACAGATTATATACACCCCAAATAATTTTATACAATTCTATTAGATAGATAGATAGATAGATAGATAGATAGATAGATAGATAGATAGATAAATAGCATGTTTCATACATTCAAACAACAAATTTGCAAACTTGTTATAGAATGGTTTTTGGTCGTTCTGAAAATAATCACAAATTACCAAATTTTAAGGGCTTGGAACAATATCTATACTGGATAATCTCCCTGATAACTCCATATTAGGTCTATAATACCTCCTAAATGCCGAGTATATCTTTCCTTTGACTGTTTTAGAAGGAAGGTTCTAATTTTTAACAAAATGGCAACTGGTATGTCCAATCAACACAATTTGCATTTGGGTGAACTGCACTGAAGTAAAATTGTTTTTGATCACTTTTGTGTCCTAAATTAATAATTTCATTCTTGTCATGTATCGACACAAAAAATTAATAAATGATTTTTTTAAATTCAATATCATTTGTATTGCAATCTGTATGAATACACAATCTATATTCTGCACAAAAGCACTGAAATTGGTAGAGAGAATGGCAATATTTTTAGTGTTATTGTTTGCTTGTTGCTTGTCAGGTAAATGTAGAACATGCAGCGCTACATAATATGTTGGCACTATACAAATCCTGTTTATTAATAATAGTAATAATAATAATATTAAAAGTACATGCATTCATTACACAAATGGGTAATGTTGACCTGTGTAAGCAAGGGCTGCTTGTAGCTATAAAAGAGAAAATAACTGAAAGATACTAACATTATGATTTAGACTAGGTCCTTGGACAATAGAAAACTCCCAGATAGTATTTTTATTTGTTTGGTGTTCAATTGAAACTTCTCAAATCCATTCCATTTTAACAATAGGGCTCACTTTTAGTCTTATTCATTCTTCCGGATAGAATGTACATTGTAGTAGAATACAACGGACTTAAACCATTAAAACAACAACATCTGACAGATTTTTGCTCAGCTTGAGATGTTACATGAATCCATGTTGTATAGATTATGACTTTTCTTAAAGGATTTAGTTCCCTATAAGATGTGTCTGTTCTTTAAATTTTGGAAAATGAAAAACTGCCTTTCAAACTAATATAATCACACAGTCGTTTTCTAGCTAGCTAACCTGTATTTAAGTTTTGTATAACATTATTGCTTTTGTTCGACAAATGTAGCCATGATAAAACCCAGATCTCTTTCAGTGGTATTTAAAATTCTAGACTTGTTTCAGGCAGTCACAGACGGTAGTTTATTTTAACGAATTCAGCATCTTCCTCATGGGACTTTAATGGGCAGACTGCATAAAATTATAACCCAATAAAAATAACCTCTTCTATTCTGTATCAGACATCCTGGACAGAAGTTCAATAGATTAGTTGTCTTCTTTAAACCAGGTGTATAGCAGGAGGATTTCCATGTAATCTCTTTGTATATCTCTGTCTTTGTTTAGGTATTTTTCTTCAGTCTAGTTATTATGAATGTGTTATACATTTATTTTACTCACATTATTGCTGCTTTGTCTCCAAAGTTCCAAAGACAATGCATCATTGATCTTTCCTGATGTCTTGCCAGGTAATAGCCAGGGCTTGTGGTTTATCATATAAGGAAGGGGGTTTGCCTTGCTGGGGCATTTTAAATTCATGGATGGACTGGAAATATTTACCAATGTATAAAAAAGTGTTGCTGCTTGTAATATTTCAGCATCTGCTTTGATAAAAGTATACTGCACTTATCTGCAAATCTAAATCAAACCTGGAAATTTGCTCAGGCCACTTTGTTCAGTAATTGTTTAGTCATCAGACATTACTTTAGTAAAGTCATATTGTACCAAGGTACCTCACTGCTTAAAATCATCTTCTTGCAGCTACTGAGCCTTGTAATAAGCTTAGATATTTTCAAATTTCGTTAATTTTATTCAAAATACTATATTTCTAAAAAAATGCTTTAGGACTTTGTGACATGAGACTGCTGGCTAACTCAGAAGCTTATGCATTTTCTTGAATATGGCTGAATTGGATTATATAAAACTTGGATGGATTTTCTCACTTGCATTGACTGAGCACGGTTGCACTATTCATAGTATGATATAAGGTAGCACATATCTAGAGTAGGCACACAGTTCAGTTGTAGAACGAGGTTAAACTATGATGGATGAACCTAGGAGAATGAGCAAATCTGGAATGAATCTGGTCCAGGATTGAAAACGTTTGCTAAATAAAAGCAAAACATTTTAGGAAATCCATTACAGGGTTTCCTAAGAAGTCTACCTTCTCTAACTTCACAATGAATCTTCATTTCAATGTTTTTATAGAGTCAAAATTTCCTGTAGGCCACTCCTTTAACCTCCCTTTTGGTTAGGCCAAGAGTCTTATTGATGGATCAATAGGGAAGTTAGAAGTGGAGGGGTCAGGCTTGACCCTTCAATAATAGCTGAGATTTGTGCATAACTACCTATATTTTTTAAATGCTATTGCTAAAATAACCTCTGCCATTTTTTATTTAATTTAAATTGCCTAGGACTGTTTGTACAAGTTTGCTTTAATATTAAAAAATCCCTGCATAGGTCCCACCACTCAGACACTATGCCACCAAACAGAATTCAGATGCAGGTACAGGAGTGTGAAAAACCAATACAGATTTTGTTATTAAAGTAAACTTGAACTTGATGTATCCTTATCATTATTCAAACACTACCCTTGAACCCCTAACCATAATCTTAACGCTTTATCCCTAAAGTGGATCTCTTTGTTTGTAAGCTCTTTTGGGCAGGGTCCTCCTCCTCCATTGTTTGTATCGGTTTGTCATTTGCAACCCCAATTTTATATATAGTGCTATATAATGTGTGGTTGCTCTTTAAATACAACAACAAGTTACCTTTCGCAATTAAAAAATTGCAACCAGGTAGGTCCTGATTTGCAGAAGGGACTGACAATGTCCAATCTGCAATAAAATACCCTTACCTGCCTGATCACAATGTTTAATTCTATTCACCTGTCCTCACTCTAGCATGGGTGCAATCATTTTAACTAGATCTTGGAGTCAGCCATTCGGCCACCTTTATAGGCCAGGGTGATGTAACTCTATGAACTACAGTTCCACTTTAACTAAACCCCAAACATCAGTCCGTAAATATAACTATTCTATACCCATACCCATATCCAGTACCCATAATTCAATTTACTAAATATTTCTCTGCCAAATACACCAATGCTAAAGTGTGAAATACATTTTGGCATGAACATACAGCAGACAAGAAATCTGCAGCAAAACACCTTGCTGGAATTGTAACTCATCCGCTCTGTGGGGGCTGTCCTTATTGCAGTTAAGCATGTCCCCATCCAAACCTCTAACAACTTCCAATTCTTATGATGCCAAGCTAAATAAATTCCATCATATCTATGGTTTTAGCTACACTTTTCGCACAGTAGATGCCAGTTTGCTGAATATTTATTTTAAACACAAACTAAATATTATCCCTAGTGTGCGTCACCTCCTGCTGTGATTTTTACTTACAACTACTTGTTGTTGTTTTATTTTTTTAATCGGTCCTCTATTTGTGAGCCTTTTGACAAATTCAATGTTGTACATTTGCATTTCATAAAAGCTTTAAAATATGTATCTTATTGAAAGGGATTAGCATAAGCTCATTCAGCATTATATGTTCTGTCGAATATGCCAAGAAGAGAACCAGAGCTGCTGCATTTCCATCTGGCTGCTTTTTTTTCCTGCTCTCTAAATTTGCATAAATGTTTCAGCAATAAAGTAAAATTATGAAGCATAAGCCCTTTAGAATATGTCCCAAATTGATAACTCTCTCCAAGTATAATAAGCAAGGGAAGAGTAAGGCTGCTGCTTGCTAACAATAAAGCCTTTTGCATTGCTTACATCTCGTGTTTTTAAATTGGCAATATATAAGTTGCTGATCATTTTAAGGTTTTTTCTTCCCCAATGTGATTTTAGGTTTGCTTTCTTTAAGCAGTAAGTTTGTGGACAATTTAGTGCATCTAATCATGTTTTATATTGTGAGGGAGGATTGCATTTTATGGCAAGCAACTGCAAGACGGATGTCGGATGCTTATAAAAGATGTCCTTGTATACTGTGTGTTACTGCAGTAGAATTGCTGTGGGATTTGGCATGCTCTTGTTCAGGAAGATGGCTTCTAAACATCCACCAACAGGATTTAAGTCTTAATAGGTGTGGGTGATGTGTAACTTGGGAAAAATCTTTTCTAAAACGGAGTCCAAAGGACAGCTTTTATTAGTATGTGTGACCATTTTCCCATTACTCACCAGGCCCAGACGATTCTGATCATTGGAGAAAGGGCTGTAATAGCAGGTATAACAATTTCCTCCCAGCTAGATTATTGCAATGGGCTTTTTAGTGCCTTGCTGAAAATTAGTCCTGCGATTGCCCCAGCCAGAGAACTGTGCTGCTTGTGCTTGTAATCAGGAACTGTTCAATGCACAGATTTCACTGATTCTTTATAAGGCTATTTATGGTTTCTGTTGCTGTCTTGCAGTCAGAAATCAAATTCTCGTAATCTTATTTTGGGATATGCCTTGGAAATAATAAGTCATACAGTCAACAAATAAATTCCTCTTTTGTCACAAGTAATGAAAACACAACTAAAGCATTTATCTACTGTGACTTTGCTCCAGTGTTTAGACAATGTTGTGGTTTTTAGGCTTATGTATTGTAGTGACAAATGTATATTTTATAAGGACAATGGTGATCACCAAAAAATTAAAAAATTAAATAATATGTGGAGCTAAATTATACAGAAAAAGGAAACGAAATGCAACTATAGTAAGGTAAAAATTTTAATTAATCTCCAAATTGGCGTGTCTAATCATTTCTATTCATTTGATTACCAACTCAAGGTTGTTATATATATATTTTATATATATATGTATATAATTACAATTGGAAATTTGTGTTTCACTGGGTAGATTTCTCTTCACTTCTTGCACTGAAGATGAAACAGGAATTGAGAAGAAATCTCTACCAAGTCAGGAATTCCAATCTTAGTTGCCACCAAAACTTTCCCCTCATTGTTCTATACAAACCTTTTTCAACAAATAACAGCACACTACTGCCAAAACTTTTGGTCCTTTTGCAAAGTAAATTAGAAGGTGGTCCTGGAAAAAATATCTGACAATTGTCTTTCTGTTGCTTGTAATATGAATAGAAAAAGCAAGAGACACAACACTAGATCACTGAGATAAATAAGTAGAATGGAGTGGTGTATGTCTTGATAAAAAAAAGTTGACTGATTTCCAAGGACACTTAAGCTACGTACACACTTCCAATTATTATCGTTGGAAAACCAACGACGAACGATCCTGCACGATATCTACGAACGATCGTATAGCACCGATCCTGCACATAGAGATAACGACACGATCGTTCGTAGATATTGTATACACAATAGATACGATCGTTTGAGCGATAGAGGAACTATGTGCACGACAGGAAAGTGAACGAACGTTCGTTCATTACGCATGCTTAGACCATGGACAATCAACGAACGATCGTACACACGAACGATGTTCAACGATCGTCGTCCAATCTGATCCGCCGGTCCGGTCGTTCGTTTCCAACGACTTTCCTCGTTCGTCGGCGTCGTTGGTTACTTTTTTTACGAACGATTTTTGCCCAATCGATCGTTCGTCGTTCGTTCGTCGTTCGTTTTGAACGATAAAAATTGGAAGTGTGTACGCACCTTTAAAGTGGAGCTAAATGCAAACTTAATAATTACAACCAGGCAAATCGTTGATTGGAAATGGGACAGACTCTTCTGCAAAATAATAAATTCATAATCAGAGTTGTTAAAATATACTCACCTGTCTATGTTCCATGGACGCCACCATTGTCTTCCTCTTCTGTTCTGGGATATCTAGCCTTCATCCAATCTTTTTCTAATAATATTCTTGATTGGCTGAGTCGGGATAGCATGTTGGAGTTTATTCAGTCGATACCCGGTATATCCCAGAATCACAGGCTGAGCTGTGCATACGCGGGGCAAGCCGATCAGCTATAAGACTTATTTTAATGACTTTATAACAGGGGTTTCTTAAACTTTTAATTTCCGGACCCAATTAGGAAAACTATTACTGCTCTGGGTTTTGGTACTATTACCATTCATGGATTCAAGTCTAACTGGGACAGGACATTGAAAAGCTTACATAATATTCTCAATCTTCTTATTTTTATACTTATTTTTTTTAATTATCAATAATAAAACAGATAAAATTCACCTGAGGACAGGTTTCTATTTTTTGGCCCTTCATTTTGATGTTGTTTCACTTGAAAATACTGTTGTAGGGAACAGAAAAATTTACTGAAAATAATGCAATTTTTTGCCATTTTGTGAAATGTATTTGCTGGCTTTACAATTTAATTGTCAACATGGCATTATTACCTAAATTTCTGTGGGGTCAGGGTGCACTATGGAGACATGACCAAAGAGAAAAACAGAAAGCTTTCCTTTAAACCTTTTCCTTTAAAGCCTCTCACCATAGTATTGTTACTGGAATTACTGGGGAATCGGTGTGACTGGCGGGAAAAAAGTATATATTTTTCAAAGTTAAAGTATGATAAAAGTGTATGGGTATGGTAACCAATTATTGAACTGATTTATTGAAAAATCATATGCTTTTAATATTTGGGGTTACTTGGGGAAAGAACATTTCCAAAAGCTTCTCCAGAAATTTTCATAATACTGTATTTAGCATTCAACTTAAAAAGTCAGCAGGTTTCAGATTCATGGGAAAACAATATGCTTTTTGATTTTTAACTTGAGGAATGTTCCCACATGCCCCCCATCACCCACAGCAATTTTTGTGTAAGACCGTTTAGGAGCTTTGCAATTTTCAATGTTGCAACTTAATTACTGTTACTTAATGTTGGACTTACTAGAATTACTGTGTTAAACAATAGCCTGGCAAATGTTGTATATAAAGAACTAAGATTGTAGACATTCTTCAACATTGTACCAGGAGTATATATGGTCAATGCAGACCAGTTGCTTGTCAGGAGAAAAAATAGGAAAAAGCATGGATCTGTTGTCCCATCTCACAAAAAGATTTTACATTGAACAGTCCTGCAATTTATGTTGACAACATCTCTTAGAGGTGCAGTTAAACAATGTGAATGTCCGGGGAAAAATTCTAATTTTCAATTTTGACTGGCTGTGGCATACAATATGCATACAATTTACATGTGATGCATGAAGGAGGCTTCTTTCCAGGACACAACTGGCAAAATTAAAAACATAGACCTATAGACATCTCCAATGAATGGAGAGTGGTTGATATCTGTCCATAGGAGGAATCTAAGAGAGAGCTACCTTTGCTGTCATAACTCCCCTGTGCTGAGCCGTATAAGGTGGAAAAATGGAGTATTCATTTCTTACTTCAAGGTACTTTTGTCCAGTTATTGCACCATAACCACCATTTTTTACTTTCATGACCCTAACATAGGTCTGCTTTAATGAAAGATGTAAATACATTCATGTAACATTTATTCCCAAAGGAAAATCCATACTTTTATAAAGTAAATTCAGTTTAACTACACCATCCATGCCTTAATGTTTATATGATCCTTATTCTAAAGCAAGTAAATATCTGCAGTTGATTCTTGCCATTGTTTCACACCAATTGCCTATAATGTCTCTTGTCATAATTACAGAGATTAGGAGCACTTTTCTTAGAAAATTGAGGTTTGGAATTTTTATATATGATTTTTATATCGATAAATAGAATGACTAGGGTGCTTTTAAAACGTCAAAAAAGTACCATTTAGGAGAATTGCTATTTGAAGAGAATTATCCTCTGTGGGTAATTATCAATTTACTCACCAAATAGCACCTTGGGGATAGATAAGAGAATCTAGAATTATGTTCTTTATTCTAGGATATGGTAGTTTTATAACCTTGGGAACACTTAATCTTCTTCATAATAATTGAAATGAGCCCATGTGAAGGTTTGTATAAATGGCTTCCTCACAACACTCTTATACACCTGGAATTGGTGGGCTGGGAAAATAAGAAAGTATTTTCTGTGAGGAAGGAGATAGCATATGGCAAAGAGTTTAAATCTGTCTTTACAGACATGTGATTCTTTATTAAGAATATGTAGATTCTCACTACATTTATGATAAAGCAGGCATGTTTGTAGGCATATATGTAAGACCAGTTATCTTCCTGACTTTAAAGATTTTAAATCTTTATTTGGGAAATAAAATCCAGAATTAAAATTCATTATTTCCACTAACAATGATTGTGACACCACAATTAGGCTAAAGTTGCTTCTGCTGTCTGGTAGACTTCTTCCAAGTTGAAAATATAAAATCATAAAAATTGAATAAAGTATATCTAAAGTTAAAACGCTTTTTTTTCTGGATAAAGTTGGGAATGTTTAAAACCTCAGGTAGATGTTGCTGTCCTAAAGATACAATAAGAAGTAAAATAAGTAAAAGATGTCCCAGAGTACAAGAGACTTCATTGCTCCTCTCTTTGACAGCCCAAGATCCGAGCCTCTGGCTGAGCCGGACCATGGGGTCCTGGGCCACCTGGCCCAACAGACCTCATGGCAGGTAAACATCCCTACCTCTTCATTCACCCCACTTTTGCCCTTTCAGAACTGCTACCTCAATGGACACCAAATCTAGCAACTGACCATGTGAAACATGAGGACTGAGGTAAACAGCCGTCCTTGACAGTTGGTCCAACCTCCTCACTATTAGAAAATTATTTTTCCAAGTGTACAACACAGTCATTAAACTCTTAGCTTGTTTCCCTGAGTGCAGATAATGATGGGCTGCCAACCTTCTTCAGTAAGCAACCAGTAGGTGTTTCTAGGGGTCAGTAAACACTCTAGACTTTCATAATTTTAAACAACTGTTAGCAACTGCTGTACTCAAAAATCTATTTCAGTGGAGAAAATTTTCATCCATAATTTGACACCAAAAATTATCATAGTTTTGTAATCACAAGTGTGTACTAAGTATAACATCTTGCTTGAGAAATATTGAAAAGGAATAACTACATTAAAGGCAGCTAGAGAGGTCAGGGATGGATTGCTTTGAATTTCTTTTAGTGCTTGTTACCAGTACGTAGATTTACCTATTGTATCGATATAGTATATTGCCTATTTTCTTTGCATTCATGCAGTTAAATCCTTTTTTATGTGCTATTATTAGCTAAAATCATGTAGGTAAAGAGGTTTTTACATCATGTTCTTGACTATAGACATTAAACTGTGGTGACTTTGGAGAGATATTATTTTCATTGGACTTGTATTGCAGTGGGATGCATTTGGATATCTATAAGTTGAAAAAGTTTTCTAATGCATCTTGTAAGATTCTTTAGAATGTTGTATAATCTTTATCTCACAAAAAGACGCTGCAGAAAAGTGCAGGTTCATCTTCCTATCAAGACTCTCCAGGATCTGAAAAGGGATGAATCTGCCCTTGCCCTATTTGTATAAAAAATGGAGGGGGAATGGGGACTCGAGGTCCACTCGAAACGTGGACCCAGCTAATTACGGTGCACAATCTGTCATCTAATATTTCTGGAAAATTGTTTTAGAACTGAAAAAATTTAATCTCTCCACAAATAAAAGCTGACAATGGAAATGACTGTTGAATAAATGTAGGAGTAGATACAATATATGTAATATTTAATAGGGAGGCACTAATTATATTGTGCGTTGTATATGTCACTGATACACTTTGAGAAGTGTGTTGACAGTCATTGCCTTTGTTGTAGTCCTAAATGCACTGCTCAAGATATTTTCTGCAGCTATTTCTGAATTATATTATTTAATAACAGAAAATGTAGTATTTTTGTGCTATACCCTGGCTTGGAAAATAATATGACCATTCATGAAATTTAGGAGCTACAAAGATCCTGAATAACAGACTATTTATTTCCTAATAGTAAAGGCTGTCTGGACTGTAAGGTAAGCGTGGCCCTTCGGGCTTCTAGTTTTACTGGGGCTATTCAAGACATTCCCAAGCATTGAAATATTATTCGTTCATTGTGTTCTGGATTTGTGCCAGGGTATTCTTCCAGATGGATTTGCTTGGAGCAGATCTAGTAGGGGCCTCTCAGGGGAATTCATGTAGTATGCCTAAACTACTTGAATGTGCACCTTTTATTCTAAAGGATTGGCAGTTTTACATCAAGCTGCTTGCAGATTTCTAAACATTCACTCTTTAGATATAAACTATTTTTATAAATGTTCTTAGATTCCTAGAAATACTGTGTTTTAAGTTTGTTATAACTATTATTTAGGTTTAATAAATGCTTAATTTCTGTAATGCTAAGACGGGAATGTCTGAGGCATAATTAGCCTACAGCCGTTCCTACAATTCCTTCATTAAATGTGACAGTTGCTCAATAGAGTTTTTATAGTACCATTTATTTACAGGCTGTTAAAAACATGAAGTTTTAAGTACAACTGTATGATAGCTTCTTGTAGTTATCACCATAACTTTTTTCATGGCTTCCAAGGGAACAGCACAGCAGGAATACAATGAGAAGATATAAATAAATATATGTAAGTATTAGACCAACAGTACTGTTGTTGTGTTGGAAAATTTCTACTTTACTATGTAGAGCATTGTAGATAATGAAGCAATTCTACAAAGCTTCACATAAGATAGTTAATGTCCCATCATTGCTTTGTTTCATTATAATGCAGTTTAGCTGTAACATTATCCTAACAATTATTTCTTTAATAATGATGAAAGAATCCTTTCTGCTGAAAGAACTAATTACCATTATACAATGAACAGCAGGAATATAGCAGATCTCATAATACATAAAAAACAATTAAACTGTAATTACAAATAGTGTAGTTAAAAATAGATAAAACATGTATTGTTTTTTGCTAGCAAGGCTGAAAAGATAATAGGATCTCTTGTGTTCCTCTGCTATTTCTTACCTCAAGAAAGTATTGGCAAGGGTTTGTGAACTAGGAGGACAATAAGGACAACAGGGTGTGAACAGGATGGTGATTTTGACCTTAAACCTAACCTATCATGGATAAATAGGAAATGAACCTTACTGACATGTTATGTTATATGTAAGTTCACTTAAAGCAGAACCGTCACTAAAATAAAAAACAACACTTACCCTTTCGCAGAGCCCTCAGAGTCTCTTCACAGCTAGCCTTGGTTCAGTCTTGTGCTGTCCTGGATTCTGTTTTGTCACTGTACATGCCTGAGATCAGCACTTTTTTTATTGCAGGGAAAAGGCCCTTCTGCGCAGAAGGAGCCGCCCGAAGTCTCCTGGGATACATGACTTGGGTATCCCCTTAAGGTTCCTATCCAGTCCTTACCGCTGCAGCAGTAAAGATAGAAGATGAATGGCCTTTCAATTTTTTCTAAAAAAAAAAAAAATAAACAAAACACATTTTTGCTTTGTATAAAAGGATTGTCTACTCATATATAAAATTACAAAATGTGATGATAGGTCTGCTTTAAGGGGTGTTTACCTTTTCACATACTAGGGTATGGACAAGTTGGCAGGTATGCCACAGACCATGAGTAATAGAAAGGCATTAGAATAATCTCAGGACACAGTGGAAAAGTATATTTTAAAAATGCCAGCAATGCAAAGCAGTCTCTATTTTCACATATTTCTGATATATTTTGTTCTTTATCCATTTACAAATACTGCAGTATTTGTGACGCTAGAGACCCGGAGTTCATGTAGTTAGAAGAGTTCTCCATGTAACATGATCATTGGCACATACAATCTACAAACACAACATCAGCTTTGGAAGGAGATCTGCAGGTGGCATATGACTGTTCAGTGAACAGATAACATTTGTTATCCGTTCATTTGTTATCTGTGTCTAAAGCTTGGTAGCATACATAGTTTTCTATTGACTTGATAAAAAATGTAATCTATTTATTCTTCAGATTACATTTTTTAACTAATATAGAAATCCCCTGTAAATAACTGGGCCAGATATCATATATGTAGAATGGAAAATTTGTATGATGTCCACATCTGATAGTATACAAATTTATGTATACTTCCCCACACAATTTTAAATGTAAAAGCGGTACATTTTTAAATACTCATTATTTTAAATTTCCCGCCTACCACCCACACGGTCCCGCCCTCCAGACTAAGGCTCTCTAACAGATGCCCAGCCAGCATCTGCTTCCCCTGGCCTCGCATCCCCAACGTTCACACGCCAGGGATGCAGTTGCCGGGCATCACTAGAGGACACTGCGGGCATCACTGAAGGACGCCGGTAGAACGTGGGAACTAGGTAGGACTTTAAGAGTTTTAAACTTTTGGCTATTCCACTGCTTTTGGCACTGAAAATTTAACCCGAGCCACACTCGGGAATACTTCCACGGAGGTTAAAGAAAACAAATTGGTAACTTGAAGAAGACATTCTAAATATATTTGGATGATTTTCTGTTTAAACATTGTGTTACCGGCGTCCTTAACCCCCCAAGCGATAATCCTGAGTGTGACTCTGGGTCGCTAAAAAACAATAAAAAACCTACTTACCTTGTTTGTTTTGCGTCCCTCTGCGTCCTTCTCGCCCCTGCAGGTCCTCCGTCGGCCTCCTCCTTCCTCGATCTTCTCCTGGCATGTGCAGAGACGTTCTCCGGGGTTTCCCAGTGGCGTTGGTGCATGCAACGGTTCGTACGGGAGGCGCAGCAGGAAATTTAAATAATTTTGTATTCAATACAAAATTACTGTATTTAGTCCAATTAAAAGAAATCTTTATATAATATATATATATATATATATATATATATATATATATTACATGCTACTGTACAGTTATATTACATGTTTCACTATTTTTTTAACAGATTTTTGTGTTTTTTTTATTTAAAGTTCATTATTAAATTTATTAAATATTGGACATATTTCGGTGAGTTTTACCTAAGTTTTTTAAGCCTACAATGTAAAATAAGTTTCCATACACAAAAATGTAACGCTTTTTGCATGAAAATACGGACAGAATTAGAATGCTAGGGGTGTTAGGATTCCCTTAGAATGTTCAGTTGTTAAAGATTTCCTTCATGCATTGGGTTTCATGAATGGTCAGAAGGTGATAATGTATTGGGTCCTTCCACTTCAGGGAAACTTGTACTAAAGTGAATCAGTAGATAATTCTTTCACAAGCTCACCTATGTAAGTAAAATCAATATTTGCCTGGCATAGTAAACTATAGGCTCGAGTTTTAATATTTGATCATCTGTGATGAGCACAAACTGTGGCCTAGATCTGGCTATAGTTGGCTGTGTGTGGGTATCTATTATATTTCACCTTACCAGAGAAATGTCTTGGTTTAAACAGTTTTCTGATTAGCATTCGTATTGATATAGGCATTAAGACAATCTGAACCAAAACTACCTTTTGACCTATTTGATCATCCTATTAGATTATTTCTCATGGATGCAGCACCCTTTACATATATTGATTTTCCTGTCAGACTGGCGGCCAGCACAACTGGTACAAGGTGTAAAATGATTAGGGTTTATTGCGTTTGATATTGAAAGCATTGACTGATAGTTGTTGAAGGACAAGTATAACTGGCTGCAAAGATCAGTTGTGCTGCCAGCATTTGTTGCTCTAGAGGTGTAGGTTAATATTCATGCCATTGCATGTGAACGCTTCTTACGAAACATAGATAACTTGAAAAGAGGTTTGGGCTTCCCAATCTCCTAATTAATAATTACATAGCCACCCTATACGTAGTTAAATTTATAAATGGAGAAAAAGAAAGAAAGGGGTTTCAAGGCTATTCTTTAGGCCTATTTTATGTAGGTTGTCACAAGTACAATATACATCAAAATGTTTGTAGATCCAACTGCCATTAGGGTATAATGGGGTGGAGACTGCTTAACAATACATTGGAAGATTTTACTCTTCTATGAGTTATGAATGTATTGAACATATAAGCCGAAAAGAACGTCTTGTTACCCAATGCGTTTCGCCTATCTGGCTGCTTCAGGCATATATGGTAGACATTAATGCTTTGTTGCAGTGGTAATGACTTGAAAAACAGCAATCAATATGGTCATGAATGGGACACTTTCCTTGTGTTTGACTTCCTCACATTTTCAGGAGAATGCCATACAAAGTACTGGTTAAAATAGTACTAGGAAATCTGTGTCCTGAGATGGAGGAGAGAGGGTGCATTTATAATTGAAACTATAAGACGCCGGGATCCTCGCCAATTTCATCCGGGTCTCTAGCTTCACAACCCTTTGATCACTTTACACAGCAGCATTGCTGCCTCTTTCTCACCTCTCCATCTCAGGACATCTATTCATAAAGGCAGTAATTGATTCTTCACCAAGGAATGTTTTAGTGACAGTCGTATTCATTGTTTTATTAATAGAGCCCAATATGTCCCTATATAATGTACTGCACTGTATATCTATGTTGGCGCTTTATAAATACAATTTAATAATATTATAATGATAAGTATAATGATATGTTTTTTCCAGCTTATTTGGCATCACCACATATTCATATTTGGTATCTAAATAAAGTATATTTTATCACACTTCCTAATTACTTTTTGGTAATTTAAGGTATAGAATATGGTGGTTTGGATACTGGCAGGATAGAATTAATTAGCTTATATAGTCTCTTGCTTAAACTGATTCTGATATTCTGCTATAAGGAGACCATTTACTGTTTTGTCAAAAAGTTGTCAGTCAATTAACCTAAGAGAGCCCTGCCTTGGATCTTCTGAAAATTAGGTTGAGGCACAGTTTAGTTCTCCTCACAGTTTAGTTACATTACTCCTCACAGTTTTTGGGGTTGCTACATGGTCCCGCTCCCATAACGTATCTATTATTAACCAGATGTACTCCTCAGTTTTTGGCTTTTTAAGAACATGTTCAATATTCCCACTGACACAAAGGAGTTGATCTTTTTATACAACTCCATTTCTTCCAGGTAAGAGACTTAAAAGAAAGGACTGCACCTCTGTTTATGAGTAATTTTTAGCCATCTAAAATAAATGTTTTATTTCTAAGACTTTCAGAAAGTATAAGAAGTGACTTTTAATAAGTCATAAGTAAATTAATCACTAGTAGAACAAGTGCAAACTACTTCAAACAAATATCTCAAGTGCATTATTATGTAATGCTCGGTAAAAAATGTTTACCTACAAACAAAAACACAGCGGTTAAATGAATGGTGCTTCATAGAAACAAAATTCTAGTGATTAAGTATCCTTAGCACATATACTGGAGCCCAGCTAGACACAGTGACAGTGATATAATGGGTGTCATGGCACGGTAATC
This sequence comes from Pyxicephalus adspersus, assembly GCF_032062135.1. NCBI lineage: Eukaryota > Metazoa > Chordata > Amphibia > Anura > Pyxicephalidae > Pyxicephalus > Pyxicephalus adspersus. The sequence continues at coordinate 45,016,252 of NC_092861.1, forward strand.
ATGATGGAAGGTCTCAGTTTTCCTGCATCTCGGTATGAATCATATTGCAATTCCCAGGGGGTAGAAAACATTTTGCATTTGATTGTCCTATGATATATTCTAATTTTACTGTATTATGGACCCCCATATTTGTTACGCATGTGACATGAAAATGATTGATTGCATATCAGGTTCCCTACTGATACTACTCTCCATGGTAAAATTTACAGAATCAGATAACATGCAGAGAAAATATTTTTTTTTAAATTTATAAATTCCTTGCAAGTATTTTGTAAATATAAAATAAATTAAATTATAAAGTATGCATAGTACAAATTAAGACATACAAGATTGAGAAACATTTATTAGGATTTATTCTAAGGGACTAAATAGCATTTTATGCAAGGGTACCATTAGTACCATTTTCATACATAAAAAATTCCACATGAACTAAATAAATAACATTTACATAAAAATTGTATTGACAATGTCTGCAACATTGGATCCAAATTGCAAAGTTCAGACTTTTAAGGGTTGCAAATGTTAAATATTCTGTCTATTTATGCCACCTACAATTCTTTTTATGATCCCAAGCCAAATCCTCTACAATTGGAATGCACGCGGGGACATTTTCCCTAAAGACTCATTCCATGATAAAGCCTTTCAGTTAGGTTAATGACAAGTATTTAAGGATTAATTTTATTTTTTATATTTAGTTTACTTTTCACCTGATGATTTTCCCATTCTTTTGCATTTCGATTTCCAACATTGATCATACAATGGCCTTAGGCCTGAAACAGGAAATTTAATGAGAAATGGAGAAATCACCCCATATTGTGACCCCATGCACGTGTTAGCAGTAGTGTCATAGTTACACCAGCAGGTAAGCCTATAAAAAGCAAGGAACGTTAGGCTCTAGTAACCTTAAAACTATAACCAAGAACAGAACCAGGCAATTTTTTTATAGCAATTAGATTGACAAGTGAATACAAACTTTATATATAAGCAAAATGGTAAACAAATTACTTATTTGCTACTCTAATCAATAAATTCAGTGGGTGTATGTGGGGAGGAGGGGTATTCTGTGTTTTTTTTTTTTTTTCGTTTTTTTTTTTCATTTGATGTAGTTTTTTTCAGGCTTTTTATTTTTGATCTGATTCAGCAGGTATAAAGAAACTTTTTTAAAGGATATTTAAAAAAACATACAAATTTAAAAAACCTATATACAATAAGTATAAGATGCACTACATACCTTGTCTATCCAACAGATATATTTCAGGGTTTGTTCCATTCCTCAGTATCCTGATCCAGAGAGTTTCAGTAAATTTTGTACATATATTGCGACTTACCCACACAAGCCCCAACAAAACATTAATCACAGTATAACAGTTGGGCAGGGCAGTGGGGCAAACATATAGTACAAAGACAAAATGTACAGTGCAGTGCTACAAAAACATTAAAACGAACAGAGATGTAATCAACAAGAGGACTGACTGAAGCACATTAGAAGACTGGACAATGAATGAATACAAAGGTCAGGATAAAACTCATGGTTTTGAACAAAAGAGGAATAGAAAGGAAAAGCACATAAAACTAAGAACATGTAACCAAATATTAGAAAGAGTTTTCTATTCTTCTGAAACAATGTTTTAGTATATTACCGTGAATAAAAAAAGTTTTTATTAGATTTGGCGAGACAAAACTTGACAAACAAATGAAAATGATTATCTGAAATTAAATGATAATAAATAATACTGGATGATGTTAGATAGTTCAGGTAGTCCAGGTAGCCTCTGGGATACATACAAGATAGGGACTGTAAGTTTGTTCTTAAGTTGAAATTGTATGTATGTCGGAACAGGTACAATATTTAATAAATGCAATTAGGACAGATGTTTGTCTAAACATATTATTAGGCTGTGTGGTGTCAGTTACTGTTAAAATCCTCACTGTGATTTAATCACAAACAAAGCATGAAAAAAGAAAAACTTTATGGAGCCTGGACATTCATTAACTTCTGGAGCAAGCTGTGCTTTGATTTGCAAAACGAAACAACTGCAAAGTTTGTTTGGTCATTAACCACCTAGCCGGTATGCCCGACCTTCGTACGGGCAAAAAAAAATGGCTAGGATGGTTAACCCCGTAATTTTGTCACATCCTTACCTCCATGGTCCCGCTGTGCACATCCAGCGGGATCATGGAGGTAAGGATTCCAGTGTCGTTTTCCTATTCCAGCGTCGTCCTCCGTCCATCGTCGTCCGTCGATCTCCAGCGTCGGGTGCCAGCGGGACCGGTAAGATGCCGGCCGGTATCTTGTGTTCCGCTGCCCGGCATCTTGCGTTCCGCCGCCCGGCCGGCCGAACACAAGATCCCGGCCGGCTGAACACAAGATACCGGCCGGCATCTTACCTGGTCCCGCTGATCGTCCACGTCCGTGTTCGTCCAGCGCCGGATGATCTCTGCAGGGAGAAGCCGTCCGGCAGAGAAAAAAAAACGGAAGGCTTCTCCCTGCGTGCGTGATGACGTCGGCGCGTGTGCGGGAAATTCAAATAGAAACTCATTCATTCATTTTGTATTGGATTCAATACAAACTCCTGTATTCAATCCAATACAAAATAATTCAAATAAATACAAAGTTTGTAATTGGTAAATTCAAACTGTCATTTTGTATTGGATTGAATACAAACTCCTGTATCCTATCCAATACAAAAAATAAAAAAAAATAAAATAAAAGTAAATAACTTGGAAATTCAAATTTATATTTTGTATTTGATTGGATACAAACTTGCGTATCCAATCCAATACAAAATAATATAAAATTAATACAAAGTACATAACTGGTAAATTCAAACGCTCATTTTGTATTGGATTGAATACAAACTCCGGTATCCAATCCAATACAAAAAAATAAAAAAAAATAAAAGTAAATACATTTTTTATATTCATAATATCTACTAGAACCCTTGTTCGGACAAATTTCTGTAAGTTACAGGTCTACAATTTAAAAAAAAAAATTCATGAAAAACAGTGGATCACTTTTGGTACAGAAATCTAGACCTCAGTGTAACGCTCAGGTGGTTAAAGTGTTACAGGAACTTGCAGAAGAGTTCAGTCTCAGCTGTGTTTAGCAAAATATTTCTTCTGCAATTCATGCCAACCGCCCCTCACCCCCTTCAAGCCTCCGTCCTGCACACAAATGAGCAGGGAGGCCCTTTCGCATATAGGAGTCGTCCGTATGTCGGATGTCCTTAACTTGGGGGCTAACTGTATTTAATATCACACATGAAAACTGCCTTTACATAGGGCATTGTGTTTTAGGTAATTTGGTTTAGGTTTGTTTTTCTGGTTTAGGTTAACACCACGGTTGCACCCTCATACCAATAGGCACATTTAAAGGCTTCGTTCCTTGTTTGTCTTCTAGATAACACATATGGTTCCTTTACATTTTATATAAAAGGGAATATATAATGTTTTGATGTGTAATTCTTATACAGGCAACAAAAAAAAATCCAATAATGGACCCTACTGACTTCCGATTTCTGTGCTGTCTGAAGATTTGAGCAACATTTACAAAATCAGCCAAAGTTTTAAAACTTTGTAGATTTTTGGCTAATATTATTGACGCAGACTAACTTGACGATAACATTCTGTCTAAATAAACCAACCTTTTCAGTTTGGCAGTGTGTTTGTGGTGATATATTATATAAAGGCAGGTATAGTGAAAACTGATACAGTAAATTATGGAATGTCATTTATAGTATTTTATTTTATACATCATATAGGAATCATATACTTCATACATCATAGAAGAATTATGAGTGGAAAATGGTGCAAACTAATGACTGCATAGCTGAGCAAACAGGGGAAATCAGGGATTTTAATGGCACACCATTTTAAACAGCCCTAAAGCATCAGTCTGTTGTGTGCAATACAAATTTGCTATGAAATAAAGGCTAGCAGCTGCCCACTGTAGATTAAATGATCACTTCATTAGATGCGGATCACATTTGTCAGCAACATTGAGTTCTGGTAATTGTTTCAATGAGTTCCTCTATTAATAAAGCATTTGCAGGCCCTAATGAGCTCAGGCTGGAAGTCATACTATCCTGATAACACAATGTTGTCACGCATGTTCTGAGTCTGACAGCTTGATAGTTCTATGCACAGAAAGCAGTGTTCATATCTAAATGGCACAGAGCGGGCATATGGTAAATTATAGTCAGGGAGTTTCATAACAAGTAATCACAAAAGAGTATTATTTACTTGTTAATTTTTCTATAACAATGACGGGGTCTTTTTTAATTGGTGAATAAATTTGACATTCACTGAAACATTCTCTGGTGGAAAATCTTCCAGGTCCATGTGTTTTTAATTACAGTCATTGATTCTCCACCAGGAAATGTTTGAGTAATTGTCACTGTTTTATAACTAGATCCCTAACAGAAGTATTAAACATATCTGAAATCTATGTGAATAATTATGGGGAAGTGGGTTACATAGAAGGAAAGCTCATCAGATGATGTTTGGATTTCAGTTCCAATTGCTACCCATATCATATCACAGTATGTGGAGGTCTTTTTTTAAAAAATGCCAGGGATAGCCATAGGTAATGAGGTGGGCTTTATGCCTAATTCTAAATCTAAATTAGGCATATAATGGATGCAGTCTAGTTATGCTATTCATGCAGAAAAAAAGCCTTTCAAAAGTTTCCAAAAAAATAAATGTAATCCTGCCATACAAAATCACTCTGATATTTGGTATTCCAGTGGATAACAATCTCTAGTTCACTATTTTTTTTTACCTCCAATCATTCCTCTAAAAAAATAATTGGCTAGTAGGCTGATGTACGATAAAAGTCTGAATTGCAGCTTCCTGTTTTATAAAATTGGAGTATATTTATCAGATGTAATCTGCATCAATATATGTGGGGTGATTTCAAGCATAAAATCTTTTTTTTCAGCTGTCTCCTTTTATTCACTACAGCATATTTTAGAGCGTATTCACCCCTGTGTGCACACTTAAAGCCCATTCACACCTACACACACACATTACAGCATGCATGTGAATATGCTTTGGTGACCTTTAAGTACATGCAAAACTAGGGATTACAGGGAGAACAGCAAACATGTTTACATCTATAAGAAACCCAGAAAGAGATCTTTTCTTGAAATGTATTTTTATGAATTATAATTGTTGTGTTTTTCTGCAGGAACATAGACATGTGTGAATAGGTACCTTGTGGCATCTATACTTTGCTATTTCACTGTGCATCATTTTCAGACTGCCCATGCAAACTTACCTGTGTGCAGAGGCTACTGCCACTTCTATTTCTATAAAAAAAGAGGAAAGGTTGCAGTGATATCAATAAAAAATACAATGCATTAAAAAAATCAATTTTGCCTACTTTCATTTATGGATTTTGTGATATCTGTATTATATCCAAATAAGCCTGACTATTTTCTCTATAATTACTTCACCATATATTCACGTGCATTAAATTCAAATGAGAGGCTTAGTTTAGAAAATAGAAAAGATCTGTAAAGTATTTTAGTCTGGGACTGCCATGATCTAGTCTTTGTCCATTGTGAGTATTCGTAACACTCGTAACAAAGCTTAAACCTGAATTTGTCACTAGGCTGTGCAGTTCTTACTGACTGATGAAACTGTCTGACATCTGCCAGACACAAGGACATTTAAGCCACACTGCAGCTGTCGACTCTTTATTAAACTAGTAGTAATATCATTTTAATCAGAGTCAGGGTGTCTGAGCTCATTATTCAATGCAAGTGATTTATGGATGTATCTGGTGCATCTGAAACATAGTAATAAGGTGGTAACTGAATGTCTTGTCAGGAATGATGTAACATTAAATTTACTAGCTACATGGATGGTGTACAATAAACTCTGACTTTGTTTTATCAGCCATATTAATTGTATGCTGTGTACTCTAGTTTACTCATTTTAATGGGTCAAATGAGCAGCTAATATAAAAGATATGTTATATGCAGAATAATATATTGGTGAAATGCACCTGTAACATTAAAGGATTGGCAAATTCAGAATTTTGTCCAGAAATAGATTTTAAATCAAGTCATTCATTTCCTTTCTATATGCCATACTGTAAAGTAATTTATCCTCCACGATCGCAATACAGACTGAAGTTGGGTTACAGTCTATTTCTGAACAGTTGAAACTCATCAGATTTGTTAACATTTTACTGATTTTTTACAATTTCATTTTACAGCAAAAACCTGTCTGCATAGGTACAGAATAATTGGATAGTATAGGTAAGTCATCTTTTTACATAGTATTGACAGGTGGTTGTATGGTCAGATTGTAAAATGTCGGGTTATCCTTGGAAAAACACAGTGTTTTTATATATTAGAAGGGAGGCTAGTTACCATATTTCAGCTTCAGACTAGCAATTTTTTACTGGGGCTTTTACCACCCCGAAGTGCCTACTTTAAAACACTGGGAGCCCAGAAATGTTAACAGTCACTGCAGGTACAGGTGTTTGTAAAATGTTGCAAAAGCAGTTCATCTTTTTCCCCTGATTTTTTTCTTGGAGAATTTTAACTGCTTGTACAAGTCTTTGGAAGTGGCAGGGAACACAAACTGCACCTGGATGCAGCATGTATTGTCCAAGTATTTCCAACCTCCTGTCAAATACAGATGATGAATGCACCCATTAGGTTCAACGTAAAAATGATTTTGAGAGGTTTGAGAGATTGGACTGGCCCTTATTTTTGTCCTGGTGACCACTGGCACTGGGGCAGCAGGGAACATCAACAATGCTATTTAATAATGTAACTGTCTAGTAAAGTTGCACTATTAGAAAAATACTACTGTATACTATATACACACATTATATACACACATACTTACACATTTTTTATATTTGCTAGCATATATAATACAAATGTGAATTTTAGTAAAACAGTGAACAAAACAGCCTTATATGTACCTAAATTTTAAATATGAAAATGATTAAGGTATGCAAATTAGTATAGCATTTTCATTTGGCCAAAGTCCAGACTACAAATTAAACTAATCATTAAACAACAAATTCTATCCAGCAAACACTACGAATGCATGAAATCAAAAAGTTAATTCAAGTTTCCTTAAAAGGAACTTTTAAGCAAACTAAGAAAACAAAAATTGCAAGCAAAGGAGGTTACATGCAATAAAACAATATCACCTGCATGTTTGCAATCTTATTTGTAATGTATACTGAGCTAAGCGTGCACAGCTTACTGTAAGATCCCGGCATGACATAGCTGCCAGGAATGAATGATCTTCTGCAAATGAGTTTCATCATTCCAACCTAGCCAATTAGGATGGTGGAAGATCCCAAACCCCCCAAAAAGGGGAAGTGAGAATGGTAATTACCTGGCTGCCTCTGGCTTCAATGATTTTAGTTGACCTGAAACAAGCGTTGAGAAAGTAAAGTCAAGGTGACATCTCCCATCTCAGTACCCCAATATCACCAAAGCCATTCAGCCTGCTTTTAGGAAAAGAAAAGAAAAAAAAACAAAGGAAAGCTTTCCTGTCACTATAAGCTTCTTTTAAGTCTTGTATAATCCACAGCAACTTAGCATCTAGCAATAAGAGCAGTGTTTCCTATCCAGGGTTCCTCCAGAGGTTGTTAGGGGTTCCAATGAGCAATGAGCAGTTTGGACCTCCCAGGTCAGTTTATCTGACATCAATGATCTTTTGGCTATCTGTATAGGGTTTCGTCCTTCCCAATGTAAGATAAATTCTTCCTACTGACTATCATGCTAATATACGAGGGGGTGCTGAGAAGTTCTTGGCTTTGCCCAGAAAGAAGAGAGCCAGAGTTATGAAATAACACATTTTTTCAACATATTCCCCCCTAAGACTGATGCACTTGGTACAGCTTTTCAGCTTTTCTGGACCATTCAAATAAAAGTAAACCATCTCTTAGCAGCACCTTTGACGTCAGAAATGTCCTTTAAAATGTTGCCCCTTCAGGTGTTTCTTCAAATTCGGGAACAGATAATAGTCCTGAAGAGGCCAGGTCAGGTGAGTAGGGGGGTGGTGGACCAAATGGACTACCAGGGTGTTCAGTTTGGAAGCCACAACATTGGATGTGTGCGCAGGTGCATTGTCCTGCAAAAAAAACATCCCTTTGATCAACTTTCCACAGCTTTTCGTCCTAATTTCCTCCTTTCTCGGCCGCGGTGACCCATTGTGGCGCCATTCCTTTGACTGTTCCTTGGTTTTAGGATCATGGATGTAGAGCCAGGTTTCATCCTCAGTCATAAACCTAGCCAAAAAGTCCTGTGCAGCTTCAAATACGGCTTTGGATACTTCAACTCGTTCCTTCTTCTGATCACTGTTTAAACATTTCGGCACCCACCTCAATGAAAGCCTGCGCATAAATAGGTTAGTGGATAACACACTTCTCCCCCAGTGTTTGTGACATCTCAGTGTGAATGTCCTTTGCTGACTTTCCCTGGAGAAACAAAAACTTCATGATGGCCCGTAACTCCAACGACATAAAAACTTGCTTGTGCCTCTGCCATCACAGCTTCTGACTAAAAGAAAAAACAGTTTTAAGGATCGCAAAGACCTGATATTTGCACAGTTAGATACTAAGATATCAGGCTGTCATATGCCCCACACTCATTTTTCTATTTCATCTGGAAGTGGGCAAACCCTGGAACTTCTCAGCACCCCTTCGTACTGTGAGCTGTGGATTTAGTAATTATAGCATAGGTCACCTGAAAGACCTGACAGTTATTTCAAAGGTTCCCTTGTGTTAAAAAGGTAGAGAAAGGCTGAATTGGACCATCACTGAGTGCATTCCACATTCTTTTTTGTTTTTATTATCAGTAATTGCTTCTAAATTTCTAGGGAAAATTAAAAAAAAAATTATGAAAAGTCTCAAGTGTGTGTTTGTGAATTTGTTTGCCAAATCTCAGACATGGGGTTCTCAAATAATTAGATTACCAACAAAATGCATTACAGAAAGACCAGCCTGTAAATGTATAGTACAAAATGGAGACTGTACTTCATGGATGAATTTAAATGCCTTCATTCTTGACTGAAGTTTACCTTTAATAAAACTGAAATGTCAAGGGACAGCGATAGACATTTTTATGAGGGCACAGGGGCATATTACTCTTAAAAATATAGAAAAATCATCATCCATGCTTGGCTGCTGTTTTTGCCACTGAAAAATGCTAAGTTTTGTAGTTCCTTTTTACATACCTGCCAGTAGGTTGCCTAGCGGTATCCAGTTGTGTTTTAATTATTTATTACACCTAACTGCCCAACATTAATGTATAATCGTATCGTTTATTAAACGTAAATGCTGCACAGGAATGTGAGTGACCTTTTAAGATATAAAAGATGGTTGTTCTGACATTATTACTGGCCAGTATGTCTGCTTTACAATGTTGACCTTTTTAGAGCTATTAAATAAATAATAAAAATAACACAATTATGGGCAAGACATAATAACCGTTCCATCTGGCATAGCGCATCCATAGATCATCCCTACATACCGTATGCCTGAGGAATATTACTTCATAGAAATGCAAAATGTGACACAAATATCACAAGTCAGAAGATTCAGACCCTCCTGCTAGAAGGAAGTTGTGTTTGGAGATTGGCTGTGCGCTCTGATTCTGATTCTCTGGGTGGTAAAAGGGTGTTTTCCATCAGTGTTACATGTTACACTAATGGAATAACTTGTTGCAGAATAAAATTGTTTGTATATTTAATTTTCACTTTTGAGAGTACTTTATAGCTTCCAAGCAATTATAGTCTCATTATAGTTATACTATTGTACCATATGAATACCAAAGAAAGAGTATTTATATTTTATAATGACAATATTTGGATAATTATCACAAGAATTATGTCTTATTAATACTAAAACTTTACTTGTAAGCCTTCTAAACAAATTAGGAATCAGCAGCCAATCTCACATCTGTCTGAAACACACAATGGCTTGGGGCTAGTGTACACCTGCAGTGAGCCAAAGTGTTCTGCTTCGGGCTCAACAGTGGTCCCAACCAAACCTATTCAAGTGAATAGGACCAGTTGGGAATCATCATTAGGACTAGAATTGTGAAATTACTCTATTCATAATAAGTTACATACATAACTTGACTTTGGGGTTCACAAATATCCAATAATTTTAAACATTTCATTAATGAGACATAGAGCCTGGTTTACTAAATGCTGGAGAGGATACACTTTCATCAGTGAAGCTGGGTAATGCAGAAAACCTGTAATGGATCTGGTCCAGGATTGGAAACATTTGCTAACAAATAGCAAATGACTTTTAGGAAATCCATTCCACGTTTGCTGGATCACCCAGCTTCACTGATGAAAATGTATCCTCTCTAGCCTTGGAGAGTAACAGTGAAAAGCAAAATGCTCAGTAGACAAAGGAAATTCTATTTTTGAGTAGAATGCCTCCATTTTCCCTTATATCCTACTGTTTTATTATTATTATTATTATTATTAGTATAAAAAAACAGGATTTATATAGCGCTTAAATATTACACAGCACTTTAAATTAAATAGTATTTGCAAATGACAGACAGATACAGACAGTGACACAGGAGGAGGAGAGGACCTGGCCCCAAAGAGCTTACAATCTAGGAGTTACTCTTCTATGTATCTGCGTACCATGTACACCTTGATTTATGAACAATTGTTTTTGACCAAAGGAAATTGTGATGGTTTGAAGATTAAATTGAGCTTTATTAACAAATCTTATAGTAATTGGTTCCACGGCTTAATTTATTAATCCATGGCAAAGAGGGCATAAAGCAGTCTCTATAATTACTCTTTTAGACAACAAACAGGAAAAGGAAAGTTTACAAAGGATCAGAAAAATTTTCTGTTAATAACAAAATCCAGTTGGTATGTGGCACTGGTGTTTCCTGCCACTGTTACTGATGGACACAAGGCTCTTCTTAGGATGACCAAGGGTTCACAGTGGGTAGCCTTTATGTAAAGTTGCTCCCTAACTTTCCAAATATTTTAGAAATGTTAACATGTTTCTTCAAAATGCTCATAAAAGTCCCCCTAATGCATATAACATACTGAACAAAGGTACATAAATCCAAAACAAACCCTATTAATATGTTTGCTAGAGAGGCTTAAACGTAAAAAAAATGTACTGTAGCTATTATAAATGGTCTCAAGAGAGATTTAATTGCAAAACATGTTGATGATGATTATGTATTTATGCTTTGGAATCCTATTATTTTATTTTGCCTAGAAATGATGACACCTGTTTAAATAGAAGAAAGAGAGGATGATCAAAACCCAACTACGGCACTTTGCTCATTAAAAGAAAATAATTTTGCAGATAATAAACTTTAGTGTCGTCTTTGCACAGCGCACTAACTCTATGCTATTAAGCACTTCCATTTATGTAGCGTTAATCATGTTTGCTCTGTTTGATCTTACTGTTTAATTATTCGATTGGAAAATAAACACAGTTATTGTCTATCACATTCTGATACTTGCACACATACAGAAATCAAATCACTGAATGTTTTTTTATCATTTAATAAAGATAATTCCATTTCTGCAAAAGAACAAAGATATTAAATAGCTCATTGCGCAGAAAAAAAACATTAGTGCTGCAGAGGGAAATGTAAAACATAAAAGTGTTATTTTTAATAAGTGTATGTGTAGTAGAGCTTTTGTCCATATGACAGGCTAATATTATCCTTCCATTGTAGCTTTTGGCTTTGGCTGTCAGATCACATCATGGAAAACACACACTTTTAACACTCTTATCATGCAAATAAGAATGATCCTGCTTTTTTTTGCATGCTTGTACTCTCCACCAGAATAGAATGCTTGAATAAACCTGATTTTAATCAAAAGTGAGTCAGATGATAGACAATGATGTTATTTTACAGACAGTCCCTCATATACCAAAACATGTAAAGTCAATTAGAAGATTTTGAAAAGGCAATGAACAGCTAATTAGGAGTCCTTCAACCTTGAAAACGTGTAGGAGTGATTCATTTGCAGAATATATGTGGTTTAAGTAACAATGTAGATAAAATGTTACCTATTTTCACACAGATGGGGGAATGCATGAGGTTTTGGTATATGCGGTGCTTAGAATAAAATGTCATTACAGGTCAAGAAAACCAGCCTGCATCAGCACATATACCTTGAGAAGACTGAGATAATAATGGCTATGTACATTCACTATATCTATTAGCTGGTTAGGTGCTTGAACACACCACAATTACCTAACTGCTTTAGTAACAAATTATCGCCAAAGTTCTTCTAATAAACAAAGAAAACAATCAATGGGGTTGATAATTACATAAAAACCAGTGTTCCACAGAAAAGTTATAGTGTATTCAAAATACAACTTTGTGCTCTGGCCTATTTAGCTAATGTCTTTCTATTAAATTATGCAACAGTGCGATAAAAAAACAAGGTAGAAGGCTTACTGCAGATTGAGTTCCTTAATAATTTCTGTATTCTTCGTTAATGCATTTTTAAAACAACTGCAGACGGTAGGAAAGATTTAACATCTTGTCTTCCAGGAAACCATACAATATTATGAAGTTTTTTTTGCTTTTTTATACTTGTTTACATACAGACATCTTTATAGGTGTGTTTTATAGTAAACTTTTTAGTTTTTCTAAAATTACAATAAAACATACATAAATGGCTATTTTTTTTCAAATGCAGAAATAATTAAATGCCAAAAAATATATACTTACTAATATTATAGTTAGAATATACTCACCTAATGTTTTTGTAGGCTTTATTGTCGGCAGTAGTAAATACCAACGATGTTGGGAAAGGGGAATGTTTATTACCACCAAATAGGGTTTGTCCTTTCACGTAGACAACCTTTCTAAATAAATTTTGTTTTTGTATTTTTAAATGCTACACCCTTTTTTTCTTAAAAAAAAAAAAAAAAAAAGAACAAAAGTGCTCACTTTCAGACCAAGTTTCAAGACCGGTTTCAGACCAAATTCGATGACTAGTTTCAGACAGGGCAATCCCCGAAAACAACATGGCCCAAACCATACTAAATTCAAGGGGTCGGCTGATCCAAGCTGCATATGCTTGACAAGCAACTTTCCCTTTCTTTTCTGGGCAAGCGAGAAGAGATCAGTCAAGTGAATATTGCTGTCATATGGAACAAGGGATCACAGGTGGTTTGGGGCAGTAATGTAGCTGGACTTCACATGCACCGTGGGAGTAGTCATGTCTCTTAACTTTCTTCAGCCCATGATATATAAAGGACAAGTGTGTGGTTGATCTTGTTACCCTTATGATGTGAATGGCCCCATTATTGGTCTGACATGGACACCAGTTGCATTAAAGCTTTGCTGAAGTTGTTTACAAGAGTTAGGTCAGACTTTGTGTAGGGTGGCAGAGCCCCGGAAGTTTATCTCAGAAATTATGATACATCCAACATTCTTTATAGATGAGACAGGAGTTTATATTAGGTGTCATTTGAGAATATCTCCTGATTTATTTAATAATTCTGGAAATTGCTTAGAAAAAGCTGAAGATTACCACTGGATTAACATGATTTCCAGACAACTAGCAATTTTAAAAAGAAAATTTATCAGTGGCAGCCTAGGGTGGACCAATCTCCAATCACAAGAATATTAGGGCTGTTCAAATCATTATAAAGAATGTAATTGCCCAGATGTTAAGCATGTTAAAAAAAACATGCAGACAACTGCAACATAAATTTCGCCAGGATTACACCTGAGCTGCATACTCATTCTGAGTCATTGATTCAGAAAGTATTAAAGGTAAAGGATCAGAACTAGGCAAGCTGTATTTTGTAGAACCAGGTTAGCTATGTCAGTTTATTTAGCTAACCTGATGATTCATTTTAATACAGATTTTTTTGTTTACTTTTTAAACATGTGAGCCTTTAATACACAACTGACTGAACATAATACATTTTAAATGGTAATATTTACCTCTGCAAGCAATAGAATATATTAACACTGAAAGGAAGACTGATGTCATATTTCAGGCTTACAGAAAGAATAAAGAGAACACTGTAACATGTTCAATAATTGGCATGGTGCAGTAACTCAGTCCCCTTGCCATCATATTACATTTATATTTTGAATTTTTTATATTGTTTTACAGAGCAATTTATAGGGTGTGGGTTGGTTGGCTTGACTAAACAGATTACTTCATTAAGGATGTGTCTTTTTTTTTTCTTTTACATGCATTCCTAAAAATTGAATGTCTTCAGTTATATTTATTCTCCAGTAGGTACTGTATTAGGGAGGCAAAAACTGTTCTAGTGCTTTGTAGTGGACTATTTAAAAATGCAAAATGGTTTAGATGAAAACTCTCTAAGCTCTTTCCAGCATATCTTAACATTTAAAATGTTGACTATTGGGACATCAATTTTTTATAAAGGGCCGTGTACTGCAGAGGAAGGCTTTTTAAACTGAGTTGAGGATGCATTTGGAAGCTGACCTGGCCTACATAACTTTCTACAATTAATTAAACTATGCAAAGTCTATCTAACTATGTCTAAGTTGTACTAAAATAGGTTATTAACATGCACAGGTTATAAAAGGTGGTGACTTCCTTCAGCTTCATGTAACAATGAATCTTTATGTGCTCTCTTTCAATCTGCTGAATATAAAGAGTTGAAGGAGTTTTGTAATATCTGGGTAATACGTTCAAAAATACCTGTTGTTATTGTTAGAAATTCAGTGTCCTGTTTACACTTATATTACACTTATATCACACCCATATTATCTCAAGGAGCCTTCCTCCATTGGCCTTCCTGGTTCTTATGTTGCAGTACAAACTATTGTTGAGTGAAAACTGTTGTAAGGGTGGAAAAAGTGAAAAACTGGACACAGGTTACACAATTTCAGGTAATTTCAGGCTAAAAAACAAAGGGTTTGATTTACTAAAGTAATTTAAGCTGTTCACTGAGCAAGATGGACTATCCCTTTCAAGGGTTTTGTTCCTTTGCTTAGTTTATAAGTGAACATTCAGTTTGCAAAGAATATGCAGTCACATGCAAGTAAATGATTTTCACTTGCACATGATTGGAGGGTTGAAGTCAGCAAAGCCTCACCTTTTAAATTAAACTAGGTGAAATATCCTTTGCAAGGGGATAATTTGGCCAGAATAGAGTATTTCAACAATGATCTGGTATAGTACAAATGGGAATTAGTACCCTTCAAATCAACTGTTAGAGGCTTGACCTCTAATTAAAAAGAGAGCTTTAACCTTTACAGCGTACCTAAACTCAACATTTTTACTTTACAAGGAAAGGTAGACAAGACTTAATGGAAGCGTAAATCATCCCGGGAGGCTCTGGCTGCTCCTTCTGCACATGCCCAAATCTCAGACATGCACAGAAGGGGCATTATTCCTCCTATGGCTCTCTTTTTTCCCCTTCACAGCGGCTACGTCACACGATCTCGCACCTGAGATCGGGTGACGAACAGAAAAGACAGAAGAAAAGAGGGAAGATGGTGGGGCCCGGCGCTTCCCTGCCCTCTGCCAGGCCAAAGAGGAATTCCAGGATGACGTGGGACTGGATAGTGGGAAAAACCAGTGCTATCGAAGGACCTGCGGAATTAAAGGTAAGTGTCTTATTATTATTTTAGTTTAGTTCCACGTTAAGGAAGGTATTTGTAATAAAGTGTAAGGAGTTAAGTTTCTTGGCAGTAAGAGAACACCAAAGCAATAGGCAGTGGATGGCTGGAGTGGTCTTCTTTAGGAAATATCCACTTTACATTCTCTACATGGATGAGGTATAGTAGGCCTGGATCATTCCTGCACAACTCACTCAAAATCGAAAATATTCAGAATTATCCACACTATTGTGGTGGCAAATCAGTCTTTGTCTATGGTGCATGACTTGGAGGTGCAGAGCTGCTGTGACAATGCTGGCTGGGCCCAATACACAAGTCATTGCAAAGCCCATAGAGTGAGCTAAGAAAGAGCAAAAGACTAAGAACTCCAGGGTTGGTGGTTAGAACACAACCAGGAAGGCAGGGGAGAGAGTATGGTGTGTATGTTGGGAGAACAAGAGGTGGAATGTTGGAGTGGGTACACCTACTAACAGTGAGTTAGTGAGGCTATAGGGTTGTGGTCTGTGCCCCTGTGGAGTTCTGCCAAACTGCTAAAGCAGCTCTGTACCACTAACTGCACCAAGGAAAAGAGAAACCAGCCACCAGGACAAAGTGGCTTTTTCTGCATCTAAGCCTATCAACAAAATGTATATTAACCATATATAAAAGCATTTTCTAGTATATGTTTGTCTGTTTTAATTTAAACATATCAAATTTTTGTAACAAGAAATTTAATTTAGTCATGTAATGGTTCTATTCTTCCATTCTGTCTCTGTACCTCTCCTCCTTTAGCATCATGACTGATGGACAAATTGCTCCTGTCTCTAGATAAGATTTGCTATTGCATTTTCTTCATGATCTGTTACTAGATATATGCTGCAGCAGTCACAGATATGATACATTGATTCCAGCAAATTTATTTACATTACTATTACTGCATGCTGCACAAAAAATAACACTGGATTTTGGGATAAATTAGATACCAGTATAGGGAAAGTAAAGCCAAGCTTACAATATACTCTACGTATAGCAAACAGCCCAAGATACAAGATTGCTATAAAGGACCCAGATATCACAGATACATTTAATGACTTCATAACTATGGCAAGCAACTGGAATTGGTTTGCTGTCAGGGAATGACACCCTACGGAGCCATAGAAAATGGTGGGGAAGGAGTAATATCTAAGCTATATTCTGTTGTCTTTCTGGCAGGCACTTTCTAAAATAAGGACTGCAAGCACAGAGGGACTTTGTGTCTGTTGAACCAAAGAAGCATAGTGGAGATTGAATTCTTTTTTTTTGGCAGACATATGTACTATCTTCTGCGTAATTAATAACCTCAACTTTATTGCTTTAGACTTAATGCCTGCAGAGCTTGTCATCTGAGGCACATTATTTCCACTGATATTTTCTGTGTGTTTACAAGTTTACTTGATTTGCCTAATTGATAGTAAATTGATAAAATAATTCATGAACTTTGTAGGCAGAGATGCCCTCCTTTTTGAATGTAATTTTCAAACATGTATCTAAAGTATCTGAATTTTTAAAATGAATCGAAAGCTTTTCCAGTTGTGAATAGTGTGTGGGATGGGTAAGCCCAGTGTCTGTTTTTTGCTGCTCTCAATGTCCCCCTGGGAAGATTCACCCCATTTATATGTTTGGTGTCCACCATCACTGGGACTGAAAGTGTGAGAAAACTGAAAAATTGGAGTTGTCACCCTTGACGTTCTTAACCCCAGGGCGATAGGTGACAATGAAATTGAACCTGGTAAAAAACAAGGACCATCTGGCCTGTCTTGGGTTCAGACGTTTAGCCGACTCCAAATATGCCAGACATATAATGATGGGGACTTTAAATTGTGAACCTCCCTGAGGGACAGTTAGTAATGTGACCATGATCTTATGCTGTATAATATGACATCACTTTACACGTTCAAAATATTAGTACGTGCCTAAGTCAGTACATAGAAACCTTAAGCACTTGTTGTATGTTGTATAACTTATGTTAATTAACATTTATAAAGAACAATGAAAACTGAATGAAACTAATAACATATATCTTTACTACTGTAACAACTTAAATACTATTTAAATGGTTAACATGCATTACAAGTTTGTTGGAAAGGCTGGGGAATGATAATATCCTTTAACCCACTCATTTTAAACCCTTTTAAAATAAAATTCCATCTTTCTTAGTTCTATAATTTTACAATTCCTCCCCTAAATTGTTCTTAGCATAATTATATGTTATTTCATATCTACTTTTCTATACTCTCTCTTCATGACTGTGGCCTTCTTCAACCTTCTCAAAACTGGATCACTTTATTTTTATTCTGAAGAATTGACTCGCTGGGATAGCTCTAATTACATGTCTTTGATGGCCACTTCTTACATGTAGCAAAGAATTCCTGTAGATGGGTTTACATTATGCCTGAATCTGAACTTTCCACTTGTAAAGCACTTAGTGTCAGGTCTAAAAAATGTATCCAGTTTTTTCTACTTGATATACAATTACAAACACTATTGTTGAGGTATTCCATAAAACTCACAACTGTTTCATGAGCTAGATCTAAAATTTATTCTATCCATATATTACTTTGGGCCTGTCAAAACATTGCACTTTGAATAGTTTACTCTATCAAACAGAGCCATTAAGTTAAATTTCTATCTATCAAAATGTGCAGGGATATGATTTACAGAGGTAAGTAAAGCTGCATACACACGTGCAATTTTTGTCGTTGGAAAGGATCTTTCACGATCCTTTCCAACGACAAGGGACTGCACGATGCATGAACGGTGCTGTACATACAGCACCGCTCATGCTCTATGGAGAGGGGAGGGGGAGAGCGACGGAGAGGCACCCTGCTGCGCGCTCTCCCTCTTCCCTTTCATTAGGATCGGTTGTCGTCCATCGTCCGTGGATCCGGCAGGAGGGTCGTTCGGACGATGGATGACACCGACTGTACACACGGCAGATTTTCGCCCGATATTTGGCCGATGCCGATTATCGGGTGATAAAAATCTGACGTGTGTACGCAGCTTAAAACCCCTATATTTTGATATACTGTATCAGCAAACATTGCAGCAGTGTTACTTCTTGATTTTAGGTCCACATAAACAACTATGAAGATAAAATTGGTAATGGGTTGAAACTGATTTCTTAAAAATCATTTGCTATTAGTTTTATTAGCCATTATTTTTAATACTGGACCAGATCCATTCCAGGCTTGCTGGAACGTTCATGTTGTCCCATGATAGTCTATCATCTCCATTATTGGAGAACTTTCATAAATCAGGTCCATAATCTTACATTGGGAGAAGCAGCAGAAAAACATAGCCAGACCTCAGAACATTCCAAGAATGACCCAAAAACTCTGGATGAATTGAACACCAAACTTTTGAACCAGGTCTTCAGATCCCCACTTCTCAGTGTTACTATCATTTGGAACTGACCTTGAAAGTTTATTCATCAGCCTTTGTTTTGATTTATAATGGTTCGCTATCAGGCAATGTGTAGCAGTTCTAATGTCCACAATGCAGCAACCTCCAGCATCCAGACTTAACTGTTTACTGGTTTGACTATAATAATGAGAAATCTGAGCTATTCTCCTAAAAAGGGAGTTCTACAAAAACAAAAATTGTATTGATGCAACTTTTATTCATAATGTGCATTATAAGTTTTTCAAACTGAATCCTATGTAAAAAAGTAAATACATTTTTGGTGAATGTTGGGTGAATATTAGGTTAAAACATTGATATAAAGTGAAAGCTGTTAAGTTGTGATAATAAATGATATTTATTTTTTTCTAGATGAAACATTTAAAGCATACATTTATTTTATTATCAGAAATAAAAGCTAGACAAGGATTAAGGCAGCCCATGTGTTTTGTCCATAGAAGATGGGCACATGAATTTTGTCCGTCTTTACTATTAAATCTGCCATTTATAGAGAGCGAAACTAAGCCGTTTCAAAGAGAATACATTACCCTGCCTGTGCAGGCAGAACTCTTATCATGCAGTACAGGAGAACGGTTATGACAAAGCCTTTAAAGTGCGCCGTTCAGGGAGTCAAGATACATCTATGGACTGAGATGAAAAGGAATGACATAAATTGGAATTATGTCAGACTAAGACCATATCAAAGTTGTACAGACAAATAATATTGAATTGTTCTCTATGTGATTTAAGAATACATTAGCCGGATCCTCTGTAATCTTCCTTCTGAGTCAACAAGTAGCTGTTAGTTTTATTCAGAACAGAACAGACACAGAGTAACAAATTCCTTTTCAATGAACTGTGTTATTTGATAAATGCATGCAATATTTTATGTTACACGAACATGTGATTATAAGCACTTTAATGTTCTTATAATAAAATTAATAAAAACATAAACCATATGTAAAACATCTACATAACAAACAAATATTGACATGTGCTATGCTGGGTATACAAACTCATTTAAATACTAATTGGTGTAAAGCAAATTAAGAGAATTGGAATCATAGGAGATCCAAGATAAGAAAATGGAAAAATGGGCAATTGGGGAAAATAGAATGATTAACAAAATATGGAATGAAAAGGAGCTTGTTAGGAAATGCTTATTGGGCTGGCGATTTCGTGCTGTGCACCACCACAGTATCTCACACCGACCATTTTGTCCAGCAATGTCACTTGCAGAAGTCCCTGCTTCCCTTTAGCCATGCAGTCTGATGTAATTTATCGGCATCCCCAGAACATGAACAGGTGTAGGAAATTTTATAGGCCGATTAGTTCCAGCCCCTATACTGGGGGGCAACCAATGGGCAGCCATTGGCTGCTGGGACTTTTCAGCCTCTCTGCTCCCAGTCACCAGCACCTGTTGTACTGTCAACCTCCTGGGTGGTAACCCGAGTGTGGCTCGGGATAAAAAAATCAGCTGATTGCGGTAACCCCGAGCCTCGGGGTAGCTAAAAAAAATAAATTGAGACTTACCTGGTCCCGCTGGCATCCTCCAGTGTAGTGCCAGTCCAATCCATCTTCTGGCCTCTTCCTTTCGATCTGTACTCCGGCGATTGTACTGGCCTTCCGAAGTTCCGGATGACGTCGTGCGAGTTGCCTTCGCTAGGGGCACGGCGGAAATTTCAAATTATTTTGTATTGCATTTAAAACAAAATAACTGTATTGAATGCAATACACTGGATTTATATGTCTAAAAGGGGTACATTGTCTTTTATGAGGATTTATTTTACAGTATAATTTAGGAGTATGAGTATAATAAAGTTTAAAACACAAAATCATGTCAAAGTTTATTA
The DNA here is from genome assembly GCF_032062135.1 of Pyxicephalus adspersus. Lineage (NCBI taxonomy): Eukaryota > Metazoa > Chordata > Amphibia > Anura > Pyxicephalidae > Pyxicephalus > Pyxicephalus adspersus. Next base: position 45,037,124 of record NC_092861.1, read on the forward strand.
TTAGTTTTTTTTTATTTTAATTTACTTAATTTAATATTTTGACATGATTTTGTGTTTCCAATTTTATTATACTCATACTATTATATTTTAATTTTAAATAAATTTTAATGAAAGACCGCTTTTAGACATATAAATCCAGACAGAAATGAACCGCTCAGGAAGTTAAGCTAGGGCTAGCTAGGCTGGCCTCCTGTTGGTGTGTCAATTCATCTGATTTACTGTTGCTGACCATGCCTGTTTCTGACCTTGTGAGTTCATGCTGCCTGGACCGACCTTTTGCGTATGACACCAACTCTTCTTGTGTCTTGCCCTTGTGTACCTTGTCTGGTGACTGATTATCTGTGTATGACCTCTTGCTCTGTATTCTGGACTTGTCTCTGTTGGAATCTTGGTATTGCATTATCAGGTGGCTCCTGGTCCTCTGCCAGCCCTTCCCCAGGCACCATGCCTTGTCCTGGGGCAACTGTGTGCTGGGAAACTTCTGAAGCTGAGCAGGGGCTTGGTATAGGTGTTAGATTGGGGGATTGGTGTCTGGTGAGTACTGTTGCTTTACCAGGGCCTTAATGAATTATTAAAGCTCTCCCAAACTGGAGAAGATAGACTATCAAGGGAGAACCTGGGTGATCAAGCAAACTTGGAATGGTTTTGATCCAGGATTGAAAACAGTTTGCTTGATCACCCAGATTCTCCCATGGTAGTCTATCTTTCCCAGTCTTGTGGAGCTTTATTGGATCATGCTTGTAATGTGTAATGTTCCATTTGTGCCCTCAGTTAAAACAGTAATATTACAATTAAAACATTTTAATTGTCTAATATTTTTACATAAGGTAACATACAGCTTTGCAGCCACCGGAGGACTCGTTTTTCATTGTCCCTGACAGTCCATTGTAGCTGGGCCTTTTTCAGAGATGGTTACAAATATGGAATGCATAGATTACATTAGGGTAGGCCATGTGATAAGTACAAACAATCTGGATATTACATGGCTACATTTTGCATTCCTAGATTATTGATATTCATTCAGTACTGAACAAATTTTCGTTGGCTGTGGTAGCAGGGCAAATGTAAAACCAATCAGATCTGATCTGATCTATTCAAAACGAAAAAAATATTTTTTTTCACATACGCTTTAACATAACTAGCATTTTAAAAGGGAATGTGAGCAATAGCACCTTTATTAACTGGTATAAAAATGTATTAGTTACTGTTCACAGCAGTCTGTTGCCAAGTGAAGTTTAGATTTTGGTTCCCAGTCCCACAACCATCGAGAAATAAATTCTAGCAGCATATTTTAGCAGATGGCAATTAACCCCAATAGTATGTTTTTATACTGTGAGAAGAATAATTGGCAGAAACTTATGTAGGGTATATGCTGTAGCATTATACATTCTAGTACCCACTAAGAACACTTCCTGCATGGAGCTTGTATTTTACATAGTAATTGCAGGGTCTTTAATTGCAAAAGCTTGTTCCCTCCTATGGAGTTTATTGTAAAGAAAAGTCCACCTTGCTACATAAAGCAGACGCCGGGTTGGCATGAAGAAAGTATACATTTTACCATAACACAAGATTTATGGCACATTTCCAGCAGTTCTAAATACAACTTTAAATTGATTTCTAAAAATAAAGATTTTATAGGCATATAATTTTGTTCTATATGTAGAACACTTTCTTTCTCACAAGCATATTTTTTGTTATATTCTATGGTGAGACATGATAAAGATCATATATTTCTGTCTAGGTCTGTGTCTAAATTTAAACTAATTTATTTGGTGTCAGTACTTCACCTTTGTTTTCACAATGTAATGGTCTCCAGTATCTGAGTACCATATGTCAGTGTCATACACAGTCTCTGCATTTCCCCTCTTTACAAGCTATCGCACAGCTGCTCTGCCAGTTCACTCTGCACAATGTCAGCCAAGGTAGGGAAGGTGTTTTGGTCCATTTCTCCTAGCAGAATGATGTGGGAGTGGTGTAATGTTTGCTGTTACATGCATATTATGGCATTTCTGTAATATATTAGGACAAAGCAAGCAAATAAACTGCCATCTCTGAAATGTACGAGTACAGCCTGGATTGCCTCTATGCACTAGAAGCTTTATGGGTACATGGAGCAATAAATGACAGCAGTGCTCAACCTTTGTCATCCAGATAGCCACTTTACAAACGAGCCAACTCATTTTCCAATATTTCCAGTTCAGCCTGCTTAGCTGGGGCCAACAATTCATTTGCTGTACAATATGTGCTTAGACAGGGCAGCTTATTTTAGTTTATCAACATTTCGTTAGCAAGATAGCTGCTGACTGCCATGAAGCTGGTTTCTAACATTTTGATGGAAGTTCCAAAAACAGTGTGCACAGTACTGCATTTATCAATGTATGTACAATATGGCTAGGTAGTGCAAGTTTTACATTCATATATGCAGAAATTTTATATTTTATATTTTATTTTATAAGTATAAGTGAGATGGGGAATGTAAATTATTTTTAGCATAATTTATTTTTTTCTGTGTTTTTACATACACCTTCATTCTTAACTCCAGACAGATATTAATTATTACACAGTGGTACAGAATTATGTATTCCTTTTTAATAAATGTAAATTCATAAAGAAATAAATGTATCTTCGCATACAACCAGTGTTAAATCTTGATATTAACTTCATGCCATCCTCTACACAATTCTTAGACTGGAAGGCAGAGGGGCGAAAAAAGACCAAATAGGAATATGCTGTATGCACATTTGCTGATGGGAGGAAGGAATGTGAGTGCACGACAACATTTTATACAAAAAACACACATAAGATTAATTGATTTTGGTTATTAGGAAGCCCAAGCAAGAAAAACAAGCAACATAACTTTTATTATTGTGATGCTGTTTACTTACCATCCAGCTTTTAGACTGTGGGCCTACAAATGGTTTTCTGGCAGTACCCAAGATAATTAAAAATCTTCAGGCAAATACAATAATAAGATATACTTTACCATATATACTGAAGTATAAATCAAGTTTTTTTTTACCTGAAAACTTTTTGTCCTGAAAAACAAACTCAGTTCATACTTGGGTCACACCAATAAAGGGTATTGTATCCTCAAAATCTTTTGAAAATAACACTGTGGATGTATTTATTAACAATTCTTTATTGGCATTTCTGCTGATTACTCTTTTGATTGTTAGTGATGGCCATATTTTGTCATATAGGTTTTCCCTTTTTTTTTGGTAAAAGCAAGTACCTTGGTTTATATTCAGATTTGTAATTCACACCCTTGCCCCCACCAGACACAGCTAGGAGGGTAACAGTACTATCCTTAGTAAGGGAATGCATTTCTTCCCCATGGCTGATTGGTTAGTAAAGGAGTGGTACCAGAATTATGAGATGATTTTTGCTCCAACATCCTGTAAGCATGTTTCCCGTGTTATTCTGCTGATGATGTTTAATGTAATCAAGCCTTACTGTCTGACAGATTATCTTCCTGAAGCAAGGTAGATTAGAAACTACCCTTAATCTGCCTAACTGCTTATTGTAAACCTGTGCTTTGTAAATGCAAGACAAAACAGGTTCACTATAATGCCTTCATTCAACCACCTAGAGCAGGGCTGCCCAAGTCGTTGATTGCGATCTACTGGTCGATCGCAAAGGCAACACAAGTCGATCGCGGAGCCCTGTCTTACCCCTCCCTGCTGTTTACCAGCAGCCCTGCAGTACGTCTATAGGGATGCTAGGGATGACAGGTGAAGTGAAGCTTTTCTGTCACTATAGTCTTGTAGTGCAATGTCTGTGCAATGTTCTGCCATTCAATGTCTCATTAGCTTCAGTCACTCGTGTCATACTCCCTATATATATAAATAAATATATGTTTAGCATTTTTATTGTTGATAGATAATTTTGAAAGTAGCTCGCAAGCCAAAAAAGTGTGGGCACCCCTGCCCTAGAGTAAATACTATTTACCCGGGTTAAAAGAGCTTTAACACCATGTGATACCACTGGCTGCCTGATGGGGCAATAACCAAACATTAACATTGTCACATGGGAAAGGGGGGTGAGTCACATGCTCCCCATAAATAGAAGTACTCCATTATTTCTATTCCCCTGGGCATTACGATAACTGGTGATATAGCAAAGACATAGTATAATTTTTTGATGAGTTGGACAACTGTTGTGAAAAGGTGAAGTAACAAAGCAGGAAGCAGAATTTGTATATATGTGTGTATATATATATATATATATATATATATATATATATATAATTTTTTTTTTTTTTTGATAAAAGAAAATGATGGGAGTATTATTTAATATAAAGAAGATCCTATGTATAAATATTATGGAGGGTTGGTCTTTATTTGTTGTAAGCTGTGTTTTTTTAATAAAATAAATAAATAAATAAAAAGTAAACCACATGAGTTCCCTGCTAGAAATCAAACCAGACCCTTTCCATGCTTGAGACCTTGGTGGCCAGAAGAAGGTGTGTGTCTGTATATATGGAGAGTGGGGAAGGATCAACAAGAGCCTCATTTATTATAATATTCTTTGACATCTGAAATTTCATTTATAAAATTATTCATCATATAGTATATTTTACTATTGATATGGTCAATTTTTTGGGATGATAACATATTAATGGAATTCCTTTTGTAATGGATATTATGCTATTTTTTACATACTGCATTTCTTTATGTTTGTATATGGCTTGAAATGGCTTTATGTATAAGTACAGCTACCGCTTTAACAATGCAACTGACTCTGCACAATCAAAACATCTGAGCTGTTTCTTTTCTGTCTATTATTTCTAATACTCCTAATATTACCTGTCATGGAAAATAAATAGTTTTCTTTCATAACCAAAATTTATGTATCAGCTAAAGAGCAGCAGCAAAATGGATCTGACATGGGCTCTGATAAAGAACTGCCTGGGATCTTCTGATAGCGCATCAACCAAGACATTCTCAGACAGCATATATCCCATCATATTTATTGGAATAGACCTATTTTAAGACAGGGCAAACTTATTTATTGTTTGTGCACTTATTGTAATATATATATATATATATATATATATATATATATATATATATATATATATTCCTAATTTACAATTTACAGTAATGCTGTGTTTAGTCTATCAGCATACCTATCAACAATGTCAGATTCTTGTTTGTTATGCTTTTTACATGTGTACTTGGAGAGCAGGGACAGTTGATTTGTACTTGTGTACACAGTGCTGGATTGTGTGTGTGTGTGTGTGTGTATGTATGTATGTATGTATATATATATAGTGCTGAACTGTGACTGTATGACTGTATATAGTGCAAGTGTTGCGTGTGTCTGTATGTATATAGTACAATGTATGTATTTCTATTATTGGGCAAAAAGAAAATAAGAGGTCAGTTTGGCACTGCTGCGGCTGTTCTAACAACCCCACCCTCGAAACCACCACTACCAAATCATATTTATCCTCTCCTGTCCTGGCTCCCACAGAATCTTGTGGCACTGGCAGAACAGTCACCAGCCATGTTTCCCAGTCCCCCTATGGCTATCACCAACACAGGACAGCATTGACATCCTACGGCTGGACAACAAAACTTGCTCCTCCAACTTGTATGGCAAAGGCACCACAACTGAATTTGTTATACACAATGGAGTATTTTATCAGGACATGTGTACAGTTCTATGCATCGGGGAGGGTGATTACTGCTGGGGTGAATTTTTACATTTAACAAATTTGTTTAATAGCATACAGGGTGATGTGTGTTGTCTGTGGTGTTTTGTTGGTTCAGAGGAAGGACAGCATCAGGGTTTCCTTGGGCTTCCAAGAAACAAAAATAGACCTGACCTTATTTTAAATGTGTTTTTGTAGAAACATTTGAAAGTGAGTCTATGGTTCCAGTTCTCGTATGAAAAGTTGAACTACTACTACTATTCTACTACTAGTTGTACTTCTACTTGTTGATAAGCTTTCTACATGCAATAACTTATTAATATACCATGCCCTTCAGTCTTACTTTGTGGCTGCTCTAATGTAAATTTCAGCAAGTGGAATTATTTTATTTTTCCTACTTGCAGATTCTGTTTATAAATAGAATATCGGTAATTGTAAATCCGTACTGTATAAGCTATGTTCATTCATTCTAAATGGGGAACTGCAGGTGGGATTCTACATTTAGCTTCTGGACCACGAACATGAGGACATCAGACAAGAGGAACCGGTAACAGCACCTCACTGTCCATCTGAGCATAGCCTAATGGTTGTTGTGGGTTTTTGGATGGGGTTTAAGGTTGTAATCTAGCAACTAGTAAGTGTTCATGGTAATTTAGTACACATAAAAGTATTTAAATAATTACATTCATGTAGTGTATATACCTAAAGTCTGCCACCTGCTCTGTACATTTACTAAATCCTTCTTCCAAGCATATGAACCATAAGAATATGTAGTGTACACACTATATGCTCTCAATCTGCCACGCTATGTGGATGGCATATAAATATGCACAAGGAAGCATACACAGCATCTAGTATAAGGCCTTATCAGTTCCAACTAATGTTTTGTATTCTGCACTACATTTCCAATCACCAGACTTTTGCCAAAGTACATTTAAGACAGAATAGAACTTGTTTTCATTCTGCTGAAATATTGTCACATACTCATTGAAGATGTTATAAAATGCCATATTAGCTTATTCAAATGCTCCTCCCTCTGCTCTTTCTGCTATTTTTTGTTTTTATAAAAATTACCTTTTGAAGTTATTTTTATTATCTGTTAGCCTTTTTCCTATTATCTTGTTTAGAAAAGGGTGATTAAAGTAATCCCACAGTCCTTTGGAATATCTATGCCGCCTATCCTAGGAGGCAGCAGGTTGTACAGATCCCAAAATATCTCAGTCGGGTTGAGGCACTGACATCATCACCAAGCACTCTGTGAATTCTGCATTCCCACATTATAAACAAAATAGCCCAACAACAGATCTAACTCTGCATGCTTGAGATCTGCTTGAGACCTGATGCATGCTTGAGATGATGATGCTTAATGGCGCTGCATCATCATGGGCCAGCTGCAAAAACACGAAGAGACAGCTGACTCCCAGGGTCAACCTTTTTATCAGACAGGAAGTGAATCTCTTCATCAGCAAAAAACGCTTTAATAATGGAGTCCATTGACAGCAAATTCCTATTATCTGATTTAATCAAATTTGTGTCTATGGACTCTAAAGCTGCGTACACACGTGCAATTTTTGTTGTTGGAAAGGATCTTTCACGATCCTTTCCAACGACAAAGGACTACACGATGCATGAATGGTGCTGTACATACAGCACCGTTCTGCTCTATGGAGAGGGGAGGGGGAGAGCGACGGAGCGCCACCCTTCTGCGCGCTCTCCCCCTTCCCTTACATTAGGATTGCTCGTCGTTCATCGTCTGTGGATACGCCAGGACGGTCGTTCGGACGATGGACGACGCCGACTGTACACACGCCAGATTTTCGCCCGATATCTGGCCGATGCCGATTATCTGGCGAGAAAAATCTGACGTGTGTACGCAGCTTAATACTCAAAATGTATTTGAACAATTTGCTGTAATATATTCATGCCTCGTTATCTCACATTCTTTAGTTTGTATTTTTCAGTAGCTCCTATCTGTTTAAACTGACAGCGGTATTTGCTGTGCAACCAGAAAAGCTTTTTTAGAGGGTACTTACTAAAGGGTACTACTACTAAAACATAGACATCTGATTCGGGTGACTCGGGGACTGTTCCCACTACAGCTGTGCTAGGCTTTTCAAAAAATTTATTAAAATGGGCAGCCCACTGCACTACATTGCACAGAAATCTAGTGTGTGCTGCACTTTTAGGAGGGGAGTGTGCAGCAATATATGAAATATATATATATATATATATATTGTAAAGTTTGGGGATCAACTCAGACTGCATCAGCACAGTCTTCATCAAAAACACAAGCTTTATTTGGGAAAAAACTAAACAAAACTGCTTCATTCCAGCAAATCAGGAAAAACAATATAAAACAGTGGCTTACTTTAGCCTAGGTGTGAATGTCCATTCCCATGCCCCCACAGCAGGGGGGCATCCACTTCCAGTTTCTCATGAGGGTCCAAACCCCATCCTGGGGTTTGGACAGTCCAATACAACAGAAGTTCTATTTATTCAGCACTTTAAGGTCAAAACACTCTATATCACGACAGTTCCACTCACATTTCAAGTCTTTTTGGCTTTCCTGGAGCTTTGTCCCCTTCTCCTGCAGCCTGGAACCCACTCTGGCTCCCTTCTCCTGCCAGGATCAGACTCTGGCTCCCTTCTCATGCACAGAACCTTCTTCCACTCAGCCTCTGACTGCTCACTCCAGCCTCTGACTGTTCACTCCAACCTGGAACACAATGGCTGATCATTTCCACCGGGATCCCTCTGGGTCTCTCTTAGCCTGGATCCCTCTGACTCTCTCTAAGCCTGGATCCCTCTGGCTGATTACTACTACTCCTACTCACCTTGCACCTGAGTGCAGGTGCATATATTCCCAGAATTCGGGTTGGGCCAAGGAACCCACCCTTTCACTAAAGTCCCTGGTTTCTTTTCTAAAAACCTATTAACACTTCCTCACTTACATTTCCCTGGAGCCATTTTCCCTGACATTTTAGGGACACACTACCACAATATAAGTATATATAAATATACGAGGGGGTGCTGAGAAGTTCCTGGCTTTGCCCCCTTCCAGATGAAACAGAAAAATGAGTGTGGAGACAAATGACAGCCTAATATCTTAGTATGTAACTGTGCAAATATCAGGTCTTTGTGATTCTTAAAACTGGTTTTTCTTTTAGTGAGAAGCTGTGATGGCAGAGGCACAAGCAAGTTTCACGTCGTTGGAGTTATGGGCCGTCATGAAGTTTCTGTTTCTCCAGCTCCAGCTGTTTCTCCTGCTATGCTGTCCATGAGCTGAATATTGAGGACCGGCGAATATCCACAAAAAAGATAGCCCAGATACTTGCCATCTCACGGGAGCTTTCAGCGAAGTGGATGCCGAAATGTTTGAACAATGATCAGAAGAAGGAATGAGTTGAAGCATCCAAAGCCGTTTTGGCCCATTTTGAAGCTGCACAAGACTTTTTGGGTAGGTTAGTGACTGAGGATGAAACCTGGCCCCACATCTATGATCCTGAAACCAAGGAAAAGTCAAAGGAATGGCGCCACAGTGGGTCCCCGTGGCCGAAGAAGTTGCAAACCCAGAAATCGGCCAAAATAGTCATGTCATGGTGTCTGTTTTCTAGGACAAAGACGGTATTCTTTTGGTGGACTACCTACCTCAGGGCTCTAGTATCACCGGACAGTATTATGCTAACCACCTGGACCAGCTGAAGGAGGCAATTAAGACAAAATGCCGTAGAAAGATGACCAAAGAGATCATTTTTTTTGCAGGACAATGCACCTGCACATGCGTCCAACGTTGTGGCCGCCAAATTGAACACCCTGGGTTTCCAATTGGTCCACTATCCCCCCTACTCACCTGACCTGGCCCCTTCGAACTATTATTATACTATTATTCTGTTCTTGAATTTTGAATTCAATTTTGAATTGAAGAAAACACCTGAAGGGGCAAAGTTTTGAGGACATTTCTGACGTCAAAGATGCTGCTGAGAGCTGGTTTGCAGCCCAACCAAAGGACTTTTATTTGAACGGTCTAGAAAAGCTGCAACTATGCTGTACCAAGTGCTTCAGTCTCAGGGGGGAAAATGTTGAATACATGTGTTATTTCATAACTCTGGCTCTCTTTTTTCGGGGCAAAGCCAGGAACTTCCCAGCACCCCCTCGTATACTGATCAAAGTATAAATAGTGTGTGTTTTTGTTTTGTTAAACTTTTTGTTTGTTTCAATAAAAAATAACATCACTTTTGCAAAACAACATCACTACAAAAAACATTTTGTCCTCCAAAGAAAGTTCTGCTATCTCATAGAGTGACACGGTCATTGCCAAATGAACATACCCCTAGCAGAAATTTAAAAATTGCTTAAGTCCATAAGGGACATACAGGTAGGTAACATGTAAACATGGAACAGTAAAAAAAAGGCCAGAAATACACATTTCAGACATTTTCCTTAAGTATGCCTAAGCACCACTCCTGGCCATCTCTTTATTGTTACCATGTATCAAAAAGAGTGGTCTGGCTTCTAATGACCTGCCAGGTACCTCATTATGTGTGATGATGTGATTATTGAGAATAATATACACATACATATTGATATGAATGTTAATTCAATTATTAACATTTTTCTATAGTTTGTTGGTGGTCTCTGACCCAAGTATACAAAAAATACACAAAACACAAAATAGTTACCCTCTGTTCTAAGCTTCCTTTAAGTCCCATTCATCTCCCCTGAATCACTTTTTCAGACCTCCCCTTAGTATCTCGTTATTATAGTCAAAATTTCTTTCCTAATTGCCACGAACCCTGTATGCAAAAAACTTTTTGGAAGTAACTTTTCTCCTGGTCTCAATTTATGAACAATTTTCCCCAAAACAGATATGAATTTTGAAAAAAGCGTCCCTTTGGATTTCAAGAATTCGTAACTCCACTGCACCCAGATTAATACTTTTAATAAAGGATGCTCCATTCACCATGGATTGTTTAGACATTTTCCTAGGTATGCCTAAGGACCACTCCAGGTCTGTTTAGATGCAAATGGCTGGCCACACATGTTTTGTATAAGACAAAAGACACCATGCTATCCCTTAACAATATATATAAAAAAAAGTGTATATATTAAAATATTTGCACATATATATTTTTAATAATATTTCATCCATAACTCTATAACCTTACACTGTCCTGAGCTGTCCTGGTCCTAGAAACGGTAGTTTCAGATGAAAAAAGCCTATGCAGATGTCTTGTTTTCTGTACGTTTTATGCATGCCTAATCTCATACTGATACACATTCAATAGAATATTTAACTTGTACAGCAACCAAAACAAATTATAGATTTATAGAAAAAAATGGAATTAGATCTTTGTTGTAAAATTGAGTTATTAATGTTCTGGAGTTATTATAACTGCAGATGTCACAATCTATATAATGTTTGTAATTGTAGCCAAGGGGGAAAAGGAACATGTTTGACTAAACTGGCTTAAGTTAGGTTAAAAAAAATATAACTCTGGATGGCAGCAAACTAGAACAGTTATAAAATATCAATTATATGCTCACAGTCAGAGTTTAGCATATTGAATTCCCCCGATCAGGAACAAGCCAGATGTAGTTTCCAAACCAAATGGCATCTCAGTCTGTCCTATGCATCCACAGGGCGGTCTGTCCTCAGCTAAAGGGTCGACCATATCATATTGTTCAATATCTGGGAATGTTATAGCCTAAAGATCACTGTATACCAATTATTAAAACTCAGGATATTATTGAATAGTTCCATAGTAAATACTTCTAAAAAAATAAAAAAAGATTTGAATGTTAAACAACATAAAGGATGTGGAGTTTTCCAGAGAAGAGAGAGATAAGACAATGTGTGTTCCCACTTGGTGTTGGGCTTCATCAGTCTGTAAGATTTTCTACCTTCTGTATAATCTATATAAAAAACATAAACACTTCCAAATGAAGAATCTCCCCCCTATTCCCTGGAAAAACTCTTCTACCTGTCACTAACAGACTATAATAAACAAAAGTGATGAGAACAGAGGACAGTAGTGTAACAATAGTAATGCGCCGATCATCATCATCATACTGCTACTTTTTCCAATTTGATCAGGTGGTGACAGAATGTGATAGGTTACTACCAATATTTGTCACATGATATTTTCAGTAAAAAATACACTCAATTTATTGTGCACACAAACACAACAGAATCTTCATATTTTTTAATAAATAGGAAAGGTGAGACATTGTCAAATCAAAAACTACCAAGTATCTAGCTTTAAAATTGTGTACAGCAGAAAGCTAAATTAGCCAAAATTGTAAACAGGTGACACCTGTATAGCTCATTCATTTAGGCTCTATTTATAAAACAGGGAATCAGACATTCCCCAAACACAAATTAGTGGTAATCTCCCAGTTCTATGTGTTTCAGTGGCAGTAATTGATTCCCTCTAGGAAATGTTTGAGGGAATGTCAGAGTCCCTGTTTTATGAATAGAGCTTTTAGTGTGCTGGTATGCCCCCTATGAGGTTGCATTACAATATAGACAGTTGTTGTTTGACTATAGAGACCCCTGATGCCTTTTTGCTTATGGTCCATGTAGGTCTGGGACACAGAACCCTCTATACCCTATACCCTCTGCCTCTTACCTGTGTTTTTTCACTCTGATACTGCAGCTCTGAACCTGGAAATATTTCCTGAGATTTCTGACTGCCTTTCATCCTAAACTGGCCCATAGTGCTGCCAGTCTTACAAAGAAGACAGGTGAGGGATAGGAGGGAATCCCATCACATGTGAGGGTTTTGAAAGAACTACTGTCACAATGTCAGCACGTAGAAGTAATCAGATAGATTTACCGCCACCAGGATCACTTATAAACAATATATCTCAGCTTGTTTTAAAAAAGTAAAAGATGACTTTTTTATTATTATGTGGCTACTGCCTCCTGAACATTAAGTTTTCAGAACTCCCTGTCACTAGGCATCGCTGTAAATCATCATTTTGGTAATGAAAGTCTGGTTTCAAAGATGCATAAGTAAAGTGACTAAAGGGTCATATGTTTATAATATTAGCCTCTGACTTTATTGGGATGTCAAAAAATGGCTAGATGAAGGCATTTCTATTGTTATTCTGATTCATGAAAACAACATGTTTTAAGTCATTATGTCCCCTGGGCCACTGTTTTACTGCCCTCCTTCAGTAAACCTCAGATATGATAAACACCTAAATATAACATAAAATGCCATTTCCTTTTAATAATATAATATATATATTTTATAATTTTATTTATTATATTTTATAATATAATAATATACACTGATAAATACATTCTAGAAATGTCACATTACACAACAACAGTATACTTTTCTCAAAACTGACTCTTTTTTTCAGCCATCCTTGGGCTCCAGTCTAATGATATTGTACATCCTACAAAGACTCCATCATATCCAAATAGACTTTAAAGGCACCACCTCACTAAATTACATCTTCTATAATACCAATTAAAGTATACTTCATTTAAACATTAGGAACATGTATACAAACAATATGTATCCAGTCTCAATTTTGATGCGATTCGCAGCATCTGCTTTTTCAGGAGTAATGCGACGATTTCAAGGTTGAAATGATAATCCCATCTATTTTAAAATCAGAAGCTTTTGTTGCCATTTATTCATGTTATGGCGAATCACCTAATGGAGCCAGACGGGCAGAGCTTGCACAGACAACACTCAACTTCTCCTCTATTTGTATTATGAATGGATCAATCAGATGATTTCCTCCAGCGTCACTAAATATTCATTATGTATTTTTCACTCTCTATGCTGGGGTATGTTCCCATACTTTCTCCCATTCTACCACATTATAGTGTTTGATAAATCCAGAGTTGCCGGTGGATGGAGGTAGTGTTAGATAGAGCTTTTCTAGATATATGTTATCCATATTGTAATTATTAATATTATTATTACCTTTTATGTATAATGTAATTATTGCATGTACAGAACAGTAATGATGTCACTATTATAAGGTAATATCTATAGCTATACATTTTAAGGTATAATATAGCAAGGCATTATCTGTGTTTTTGAAGCAATTTGGAGCATACTAAGTGGATTGTTGTTCTTTGTAGCTATTAAGAGCAGACACAAAGTCAGTTCGGAGATTAAAAGTTTTTTCTGCTGTTTTGGGGTAAGTGGCGGGTGCTAAAACTTATCCTAGTTTTTTTGACAACATCCAGTTTTTTGCAATCTGTGTTCCTTGCATAATTTCCCTGTGCATTCCGTCCTGTAGATACAACATCCCTCATGAAAGTAAAAAAAGTTTTCTATTTAGATATGCTTTATCCGCTTTAAATGTTGCATGATATTCTAGGGTTTATAGTTCTACAAGAGGTAAAAAAAGCAACATATTTTCTGAACTTTATCTGTGTTTTTCAAAAACAACATTTTGAAATATATGTAGACATGCCAGTTCATCTTTTTCCTATTACAAAGAATGTTTCACAAGCTGTGCCTGTAGCATTTTTCTTCCTCTATATTTCAAGATGTTTGAGATAGTTGGAATTGTCGGTCCAGAATGAGTAGAACAATAGAAAGTAAATCCACTCACCTAGCGCATATCCATTATGCGGGATTCAGCTGTAGGCAGATTTTCAATCTCATTCTACAGCTCATCGTGCATTAGAAAAATGCAGTGGGGAATTCATGGAGGTCACAAATAAATCTGAGTTATTAACCCTAACTCCTCTGTTCAGGTAATCCAGCAGACACTTTAAAATGTGTCAGTAAATTAATTTTCCTTAATCCAAGAGGATAATTCTTCTTTAATATGTCTACATTTTGCTCCATGTGAATCATGCACTAAGCAGCTCTTGAATTTCATGGGGATAATTTGCTTCTTTGACTTTAATGATGTTAGCTTGGCTAGGAATTAGTGGAAATACAACTGTTCACCAATATTGTCCCTGCTAACAATAGAAACGCATGGTGAGAATAAAAATTGTCTTTTATTCAAGTCATTTCGAAAATGGATATTTTTTCCAGTGTGTCTGGGGAGAATTAATAGAATTGTTAAAGTGTCTATTTTCCTCCCTATGCCATCAGAGGAAAATTGATAGGGCCATAGTACTGAATTCACTGGATATGATAAAGACATAGCATACTTTTACAGCAAGAAGATACTTATTTGAATAGTAATAACTGAAGCTTTCTGGTAAAGGGATCCTGTTCTAAATGAATGCATATAAAGCCGCTCATACGTGTTGATTTGTTTTCTGATTAGACTACAATATTATTAAAGCAATATGCATCATAATACATTATGTTTTTTTGTTTTTTTAATGAAATACTTCTTTAAACCTTTTCAAATGCTTTGTTGCACTTAATTGCTGCAGCCTCTGTCAGCCTTTGTGTCACCATCAATATTCTCCAATGGGGACTACATGGCAGTTTTCAGGTAGGATTTCCCAAGGATGACACCAATAAACCATACATGCATAATGTGAGTTGAAACAGTCACTTTCTGTCTCCATTGGTTGTCTTCATGTGATGTTCGGACAATGTAGGAATACAAGTATTTTTACAAGGACAGCACCTTGTCACCCTATGGCAGGCACTGATTGAAGAGGAGCCCCTTATGGAAAAGTGTTTTTTTTTTTATGAAAACTGCATATTAAAAAAATATTAGGTGTAACAACATTTTTATCCTAATATGTTAATATTTTATGGCTTGTATCACACCATACAATATACCATAATTTGTTGTATCTAATACATTTTACATTTTAATTTTAAATTACATTTTAAATTTTACATTTACATTTTAAAGAGTTTTTTTATAACATTTTTTAATCTACACTATAAGTATGTGCATATTGTCGGCACAATGTTACAATGCAGTTCATCCATGTATTCATGTCAAGTAACATAAGAATACAAGCCCCATCCATTATAATTTTGCTTGTGCTTTGGCAAATATGATTTGTTGCTGTTGTCACGGACATAATTAGCTCATGTTCATAATAATTGAATGGGAAACTCTGTAAGAAAGTTTAGTGGTGTTCTATGAAGCAGATGATTATTCCTAAAATAGTAACATTAGAGCTGACTGTGTGGAAAAAGACAAGGTTCCGGCCACATAAATAAGATTATGAGCATTAAAATAAACAATAAAATTTGTTTTTAGCTAAAGGATGAATACACTTAAGATGAAAATCCATAGTGCCCTATGACTGTGACTTCTGTAGTCAATAACCAAATGTAGGTAGAAACCTTTATTATGATGAGAAGAACTCCAAACTACCTGTACAAACCTACACTTGCCAAGCTTACCATGGTGCTGGCACAAAAAACTAAATCGGTCTATATTGGAGGTGAAGACAGAAGGCCATTATTCTCTACAGGCAGGTACATCTCCAGGTTGGGCCATGTGCAGGATTGTACAACGAGATTGTAGTTCCAGAAATGATAAACTCTGCTGAACTCTGGGCACAATTAAATACATATGTAGTTGCATTGCCTTCTAAAAGATTGTATTTCTGTCTATGCATTCCTGGGATTTACAGCTCCTCCCAGACAGCAGGGCAAGAACTGCAAAGTTTCTTTTTTGCAAATCAGTAATACCATAGATTTGGTCCCTACTCGGCCCATGATTGAACAACATAAAGGAAAAGTAGCAGCAGGCACATGAGCTAATTTCTTTATCATTCTATCCTCATATTAGGAGGTTTTGTACAGTGGTTCCCTGAGCTACTATTTTCTTCCCCCAGTATGAGCTCTGTCGTGGAGTTGAATGCAAGGCTGATATCAGGAAAATTCCAGTATTTATAAGTACTTATACTGATTGCATATAAAGTATACTTTTAGGGATGTATATATTATTAGCACTGCATTAATTGTCCTTTTTATCTGCCTGGAGTTTAGCTTTAACCCCAGGCATACCAGCAGTCAGAATTGCCTTTATATCAATGAGTGCCTATTTATACTAAAAGCACAGTCTCAGGGAGAGGGAAATATTGCTTTTATATTTATAATTTCACCTATCTAATAAAATATTTAAATAAAGTAATTTCTCCTTTTATAGTAATGATTCTTAAAATGTTACCTTACGAAAATATGAAACTTAAAGTCAAAGAAAGTTAATTCAGTTCATGCCCACAGGTCATATTGAAATCATAACTAGAGTTCTCAATTAATATTAATTTAGGATGAAACATGTTGGTATGAGAATTACAGTCTTGGAGAATTTATGTTCAGATTCACCAAGAAAAACTTTTTTTAAAAAGCCATACTGGACTGCATGGCTTTGAACTATAGCCACCATGTTTAGAGGGGCCCATTGGTTAAATGAGCCCCCTCACTATTAAAGGGGAACACCGAGTAGCCACAGTGTCATTGCATTGGAAGCTTCTGCAGGGAAGCCTAGGACAGTGAAAACCAGGCCTAGCTGACAAACCCCATAGACGGAGATCAAGGTCAGAAACTTTTTGTTTTCCTGCACAGCTTCCCTTAAGGGGTGTTTAAAGCAAAGCATTTTTTTACCATCTGTTCTTGGAGATGACTTGCTTTGCAGAACACCTCTGCAAAATTTGAAAGGAAAGAAGGAAGTCCAATAACGAGGTTCACCTCAATTATTTCACTCACATTCACCTCAACCACACTATACCCCGCAATATAAAAACTGTCCTGTTGCTGAACAGAGATACACTGCTGAGTACTGTGCAGTATCCTTATTCTTGAAATCGATGTACTGTTTGTGCTTTTTGTCTCTAGGAAATTTGAGATAAACCTTGCTTAGTAAAATTGTCTTGCTGCTGGCTAATTACAATATTGTATTGTCTGTGGTCTTATATTCTTGTAGTAAACACTTGCCGGCACTGTTTGTCTGTAATTCTTTTTGGCCTATTATCCCTAACTAAAATTGCTTTACTACGAGCAGACATATTGTTGTATCCTCTAAAGTTTTTTTTTTTTTAATTTTAAGTAAGCCCTGCTTTTTATTAAAGTTGAGCAAAGGGTAAACCTTCTGTAGTTGATGAGTTGAAATATCCTCACTTTGGAGAGATTATCCCTGATTTCCTGTTGTGTCTCCAAAAGACAGGAATTGGTGAAACATCTTTACATCAAAAAATAAGGGTTTAAACCCTTCCTTACGCCACTTCTAAATGAAAACAAAGCCAGTTTTCGTTATACCTGTTTAAATATCTGTTACTTAAATTTTTTTTTTTTCAGTATTATTAATATTACTTTAAAAAAAAGTGTCTACGATACATACACTTTAATGATCCTTTGTTTTTTTCACTTTTATATTAAAATATCAAGCTTGTTGTGGTCAGATTGTTTGTGATACATGTAACTGAAGAATGTATGGCATAAAGCTTACTGATGTTAACAGAAAATGTCTGGAAGTCTACACAATTACTGACATGCATGTATAAAACAGCACTGGAAAAATAATGATGAGCCAAGAAAATGAAAATTCTTTCACTGAACAGCTGCTCTACTGTTAAAAAAATGGTTGAGCATCTTGGCTGCTACAGGTGCTTGTTCTCTACTTAGAGGAATGGCACTTGGATCTTTCTTTGTTTAAAACAAAAATTGTCTGATTTTGCCAACATGAAACGAAGAAGGTGCTTATGTATTATTAGGATAGTGGGGTGACAGCATTTCATTAGCATATGGATGAGTGAAATGAAGGATAGATGAATGAGCCTAATAGACAGCAGACATGCCTTCTGTCATAGGGGCATTGTTTACATTATTAGAGCTTCCAGGAATGTTGTAGAAGCACACAAAAGGATTTTCTGTTTTACATATGTTTCTCTTTAATTACCACTGGCATATTTATTCAGATAGGGTTTTGTCTTGGTTCCTGATACAAGTGATTATGGTAATTATTATTTTGCATCAGTTAAGAAACTGCATATTTTGTATTAGCGGAATAAGCTTCTTAATTTTCTTTTAATAGCGATACAGTAGTGTTTATCTTTTTTGCTAATTAAAAGTGCTGAATCAGAGGGCCTCAACTTTCAGACAGTATTTTTCTCTAAGTCTGCTTTACATCTGTCAGCAGGTTTCCCTCCGCGGTACAGACAACACTGTCGTCCAAAATAATCAGGTAGATGCCAAACGAGAGCAAATGTTCTTTTTTTAAACAGCAAGCCGATGAGGTACAAGGTAAACAAAGCGGAATCAGCAATTTTCAGAGGTGACTTGATAAGAAAGACTGACAAATAGACAAAAAAATTCCCCACTGTCTAGGTCAGCACAGAACCAATCTGCTCTCACGCTTAGATTTTGCAGCTTGAGTCTCCTGGGATTTGGGCTACCCCAGATTGCTTTGATAAGTAATCTATACCTCTGTAGCATTGTCATCCTCTCTTTTCTCTGGCACTGCTTCATTTCGTGTTGCTGTAGAATTGCATCACTTTATATGGATTTTGGGGAGTAATTACCAATGCAAAAAATGTCAAATGCTGTACTTGAAATTGGAGGATTGCTTCATTATTAACCACTTCAAGACAAAAAGCTTTTGAAACATGCTTTTTTACATTTTAACTGTGTCTGTTGGTTCGGTGGTATCTTCACATATGATAGCTAAGTGATACATAGTTTTTTGTTTTTTTTTAGCATACACAAGGCTATTATTGCCTTGTACGCTGCCTGAATTATCTCAAATAATTCAATCAGACCTCCTAGTTCTTCCCATGGAGGACTTTTGAACACCTTCCCTCCCCATGTAGTGCGAAAAAAAGGGGAATAGTCGACGAACCCTGAACAGTTCCTTGGGATTTTAGACCAGCAAAGGCACTGTGGTGTCAGCACACAATACAAAATTGAAGTTCAACATTGAACATAGTTTTATTACTTTTTTATTTTGCCCTGACATACACTTTAAAAGTTAGACGCACTTTCTATTAGTGTGTACTAATCCTCTCTGCCAACAAAGCTGTAATAGCACATGCTTATCCCTAAACTTATGCAATCTTCCCTGTGTGAACTACGGCACTGGCTTACAGCCTATTCTTTGAAATCAAACTATGTTTTTAACATTGCATTTCATGGACATAGGTTTGCAGGCTTTTATAAAGCATAAAGATAGGACAATAAATCTGTGTTTTGCTTTTTGGCACATACGCCATTTAGGGCTGTTCACATATCCATCTCTGGTAGTCATATGAGGAATATCACATCCCTTCACCCCGACTTCTCCTGTAGGAATTAAAAAACCCAAGTTGAGGTAAGTACAGGTATAATAATTTTCTTGCCACCACCCAAAATACTGTTCACAAACAGGCCTCCAGGCAATCTCAAAAACTTGAATTTACTCCAAAACCTGCTAGGAAGTATAGTTTACTTATGGACAACATCCAAATTGACTCCATGTCAGGCTAACAGGATTCAAACATAAGATACCACCAACTTGATTTTTTTAAAATTATTTGATGAGTAGGTGTACAAACAACTGCATCAAATAACATTGGTTAATTCAGTTACAATGCATTAACAAGATAGGCTTTAAAAAAATGTCTAATCGGTTTTCACTGAAACATTCTGGTGTAAAATACTGCCATTGGACATGGCCCTAGAACCGTGTTTATCAACCTTTTATGTATGGGGGAACCCTTGATATAACTTCAAAGACTTAATGAACCCTTTTATAAATACTCACTGTACATTAATGTGGTGGTCAGTGGGAAGAATGCCTGTTACATTGCTGGCCAGTGGAAAGAATGTCACCCTTAGAACCAAAAGGAACCCCTCTGAAGGAACTCTGGTTAAGAAACACTTACCTAGAAGATTCTCATTAAGTGAATGTCAGATTTATAGCTTTATACATTGACCTCTTGGAGCAGTCTTTCTCAATATTTTATACATGGGGGATGGTGGGAAGCATGTTTCGTACATTCATGGATATTGGGAAGAATTTCACACTTACAGATAGCCAAACAGTTTGTTGGTGTCACTTTAACCAGCCTGAGATGCACAAATTACGCATTACTCAAAGAACCCCTAGGTACCTTCAGAGTAACCCTGAGGTTAGATGGACTCTGGTTGAAAAACACTACCTTAGAGTGTCTTTATGCCTTTTCAATTTTTAAAGTATTAGATTGTCAATTTTAATATACAAAATAGAAGCAGAAGTTACAGTAGGCACTTTGCATTTCATGTATATACATGTTAAGAACTGAATTGTTTGACAGGAGCATGAAAATGTAGATATTTTCACTAAACAAGGAAATTATATGGTATATTACCGTGTTTCCCCGATAATAAGGCCAATATTATATCCCCGATAATAAGCCACATCCCCGTCAAATAAGCCACACCCCCTGCTCAAACAATTAAAATAAAGCACCCCTGCAAATAAGACATCCTCCGATACCTGATACTGTGTGCCTCTGTGTGACTCCTGGATGCTGACTGCAGTGCAGAGTGAAACTGAAAGTAACTTCAAAGGACAAGCAAGCTGCTGATCCCTGCCCTAACAGAGTCTGTTACCCGGCCGTAGAAGCCAAAAAAAAGTGAGTCAGTGATCAGAAGGGAACAATCAATGGCACATGATTCATGGAAAAATAAGACATCCCCCTGAAAATAAGACCTAGGGCATATTTTGGCATTTCAAAAAATATAAGACAGTGCCTTATCATAGGGGAAACAGGGTATGTATAGTATTATAGTATAATGTTATATATTGTAATGTAATTTATTTCATATAGTAACATCACTGGTGTTACCTGCCCATACTATGAGTTTATACTTAAAAGGATATATGTTCCACCTATGGAAGAGTAAACTTACTCCACTGATAGCTGCCTGCCTTGTTTGGCTATAGCCCTTTGTTTCCCACCTGTTTTTTTTCTGTACACTTTCCTGTGTAATGTGGTTTATTTATATAACTGGGACATTACTACCTTAGTAGAGCACGATATTTAAATCTTCAAGAGTTTTCTTCAGAGGTAACTGAGTGATGATAATAATAAACAATGTTCATTTAAATAATGGGCTCCCGTTGGTGCCACAAAAATGTCCTGGAATTGGCTCTGCCAATATTATTCAGTTATAAAATTAAATACACTGGACAGGTCATTAAACATGCATTATAACATTATCTTTTAATATCCACATTAGACTATTTAATTGCACAGCACGCTTTAAAAGGAACTGCAGTGGACAACAAACATTGGCAGATGTTTGCTGTTAAACCCACATGCTTATGACGTATAAAAACGGTTTAAAACAAAATGTTGGTATTTAATATCAGGTAAATATGAAATATTGCAAATAAATAATTTGCATTATCTTTTGGCGTTAACAGATGAAAGCAGAACTAAACCTAAAAAATAAAAAATAGCAACTTTATTGCCGAAGTAACAAGTGATGTCCAATCTGCAAAAACTAAAAAAAAAAATTACCTGTCTGATTGTATTTTAATTGCCCCAACCTCTTTCTCTCTTTCTGCAACAAAGCCCTGCCTGATCTAAAACTGTTGAAATTGTAACTTTATTTATTTATATATATAGAAAAGCCTTATGTTTACAGGCTTCATAGCTCATGCTACAGCTTACTAACAGATTTGGATGACACATTTGCAGTGACTGCTATCCTAAGGTATGTTTCATCCAGCCATGAAGCAGTCAGCTATGGCTTTTAGGCTCATAAGGTTGTATTTATTAACATAGTTCAAGAATTAGTTACCTATAGCAGTCAATCCCAGATCAACTTTCTACTCAAACAAAATGTTAGAATAGAAAATATATCATATCATTACTCTATTTTGTGTGTTTTTAGTATATGATTTTATACTTTAAACAGACTATATCACATTGCCTAGGGAAAATCTTTTGTTTTCTTTAAGCCTTTTGCATACCTAATAATAATGTTGTAATACAGTTGGAAAATATCAGATGTAGACATGCCTGGGACAGAAAATAATCTAACCCAGCATTTCTTATCCTTTTTTCCCAAGAAACAAGTTTGGGGTTTTGAGGAATCCTTGAAATAGTGTCGGGTCTTGGGGAAGCTCTGCTATTTCCTATTTATTGGAGGTTGGTGGGGGGGAAAAGCCTCTTAAATAGGTAGCCCACGGTAAGAATACCTCCTTACAATGGTGGCTGGAATATTACCTGACCAATAAAAATAGCATTATAGTCATGCAGCTGGCCCTCGCATATGGTTTTGGTCCCAACTATGTGGGCATCACCAAATGGGAGGACAACCAGCCACAGTTTGAGGAACCCCTAGAATCCTGGGGTTTTAGGGAGCCCAGGTTGTGAATGGCAGATGTAACCTAAAAGGAATCAATATATGAATTAGGCTGCAAACAAGGGGAAGTCATTCTCTAGTGCACTTCAGTTGGGTCGAAGTGCTCAATGCTGTGGTTGGAGTTGTACATGAATTAGCCAGAGGCCTTTGAAACACAGACCATGTTTAGGTTTCTCCTCTGAATAGCCTAGTAAAAGACCAGTATAAAGGTCAATAATTCAATGTGTTGATTGGGGTATGGCCTAGTGGGGTATGGCCCAGTGAACTATAAAAAAAAGGCAACCACAGTGAACAACATGGGAGTATCCTTCTGTAGTCTCAACTGTAAACTAAACTTTAGTAACCTGCAAGGAATTTGCAGCTCGGGTCCAAAATGAAAACCCTTTGGTGTATTTCCCATCACATCATAGAATTGAAAAGTACATATGTAACCTCTACAAAGTAATATTCTATGTTAGTAATATGGCAAAATATGTGTAGGAAAAATATTGTAAGTAAATAAAACTGTCTATGAATGAATGCAATGAACAGGAAATATCATAAAGTAAAAAAAATTGCCTGCAAGTGAGCACAGACCCTAAGCAGGCTTAAAACTGGCATAGAATCTTGACTTCATACTCATGTTGTCCCTGTTACCCCTTCACTCTAATAATAGTGTTGTGTAAAATTCTTCTTTAATTTTGTGAATCCTTTTATCTGCGCCCCTCAATTAAACTTTCTAGAAAAGTATAGTGGTAAAATTAAAACCCACATCTGCTAAAATACTATAATTTCATGTTCAAAACAACTTTTCCATCATATTACTCACTAACATTACAAGACAAAGATTTCATTAAGTTACCACAAAATGTCCTAGCCTTTCACTTCATTGGTGGATATTTTTGGACTGAGTTTGAGCTCTCTAGTATTAAGCCAAGCTGCGGGGAACAAAAGAAGAAGAAGCTTAGCCTTCCATTCACTGCCTAACCAAAGGAAATGATTGGCTGTTTTCTACTGTATTTGGAGCTGAGGAAAAAAAAGTATAGGACAGAGTTACAGAAATTTCATTATGTTACCATGGCAATGATTTGATTCTATTTCAGTTTATAGACTGGACATCACAAATCTTTGTCTGTGATGTCATCAATCAACATTTCTGAGTGGAAATTGTAAAAGGTTCAGCTGTTCTTACCTAAGGAGATCTCAATGAAATGTTTGTATAGAAAAAGCATAGATGAGTGGATGAGTTTATATATATATATATATATATATATATATATATCAAATCATCATCTGATAATAAAATGATTTAAATGATTTCCAAAATAAAAAATGACTTTATGCATTGCTAGAATACCCAATGTATATACAGAATCCATAATATAGAATAAAGAAAATATAATATTTATATATTTTATATATATATATATATATATATATATATATATATATATATATTATATAAATAATATATTTTCTAGTTATATATATATATTTTATATTATATTATATATTTTTATATATAAAAATATTTAAGGGCATTTGAAGGCAGTTTTTAAGGAAAGGAAGTCACAACCTATTAATGATTAACACCATGTCCTGGGTCTAGCAGAACTGAACTCATGAATAATTCATATCAGAAACACATTTTCCCCCTGCAAGGTTGATGAATGAAATAGGGAAGGCTTTTGGAAAAGATCAGCTCCCACTCTCCAATCCTTGCTCACAAATCCTCATGAAACTGGAGGGTTACGACAAGTTCAGGAGACCCCAGGCACAGTCTAGTCTTTTTTTTATTCCAAGAAGGGGGGATTCATACAGAAATTGGTTGCTGGCACGTTTAGCATGGTTGGATGCTGACAGCTGCTGCAAAGGGTTAAGGCGTGAATGTTTGAAGTGAATTAAAGTCTATTTTTGAACTGAGCATTCAAGTCCAGAAGGAATAGTCTTTCTAAAGGGAATGGAAACCAATGAACAATACCACTGACAGTCGGTGCAGAACACCATGCCGTTTATATGCCGCGATGTGCCGATGACTGGAATTTTCCTGTAAAATGACTTGAAAGGGAGACACATAGAAGATGAATGTGAGTACAGATGCATTTCTTTATCATCCCTCTTGTCCAGGACTGCAGCAGACAGCATACACACCTTCCAGTCTCCCATATTCTCTATTAGTGCTTTATTGATTGGAAAGAGAGTTAGAAACCTATATTCTGGGATATCCAAAATGTATATAGACTTCAATCAATATTTTTTCTTTATGTAGTTTTACTTCTTACTGTAGACATAGCTTGAAAATACCTACCATGGCTTTTCTTGCCCTTTAAATCAGAAGGTTTTGAGGTTTTTGCTCTCTATATCTAATGTGATTTCTGTTTCCATAATGCAGTATGATGGAAATATATATATATATATATATATATATATGTCCCTGTTCAGTTATTATATTCATGCTGTGCACTTCTAATGCTGGACACACAAGTCATAACTCTGTAAAGGTCAAAATGAACTCCTATAATTCATCTGCAGCTGTAGCATCTTTACAGAATACATAAATCAAATATTCACCTAAGCATCACTAACCAGGTTGTGGGAATCTGTGTCATTTGTTTTCTGCTTACCGAAAAGATACTTTGGAAATACAACTGTCTACTTAAATTGTAGAATCATTTGGTTTATAGGGAATACAGGGGAAATGAAATGATAAGCTATTTGGGCTAGGGTTTGCTTCATTCTCTAATAATAAATGTGAGAGTTATATGTTTTACCTGTGGTTTATATTGAAAGTCATACTGTAAGCATCTATTGCATATTGTTCTGCATGAAAAGTCATAGCTATTTCTCTCCCCCCTATCAGCAGGCTGTGGTGTGAAACCAACACTAATTTGTTTGCAAGGCAGTCTGACTGTGGGATGAGATGGAAAGATGCTAAATATAACTCAGGGTTCCTCAATAAATGTGCACACCTAAAAGGTCAGAACAAGTGAAAAACAACTCAGATTCTGCCTACAAGCTGCTAGCACTGGTAATTAGCAATCCCCTACAACACATTTTTGAACATGTTAACAACTCCGTCATTTCTGAATAGATTTAGATACACACATATGTAGCTGGAAAACAGGTCTGTGAAATAATAGTTGTTTTCCAAATGTGGTGTGTCTGATCTTGTTTCAGGTATTCTGCACAAGTCGTTGAACTGCTTGGGCTTTTTGTGAAAGCTCCTCGTCTGTCAATGACAGATCATCCTTTCCTTCTATGGGAGGAAAACCTCTTTTCATGGTGACACCAGGCAGCCACTAAACCAAAATGTAATCCTGGTGGCAGACCTGGGCTACATATATGTACAGTTTATATAAAAGGTAGATTTAATTCTTCTCTGTGAGGGGTAAAGCTCTTGTGCTTTTTAGTCTTTTTTTGTGCGTCAAAATTCCAGTCGATGACAAAAAATTGACATTGTACATAATGAAGCCTAGCTATTTTGGGAAACTCCCATATAAAGTGGGAACATTTTTTAAAAATAGGATATTTTTTCCTTCCTCTGGATGAACTATGCCCATAGGGTTTTATATCTGGGATATGTATATTTCCCTAGTGGTTGAACTTGATGGACCTAAGTCTTTTTTCAATCTGACTTACTATACTATTAAAGGAGCTGATATCTAAAATGTAGGCTGAACTTCTTTTTGCCAGTTTTCTGTTTCAATGGGAGTTAATGCAAGAGTCAAGGGAATTTGTGACTGTATGAGTTTGTTTCACAATTGCTGTCTGTGAGATGTAAGACCTTAGAAAATAATATCCCAGTATTTGGGTTGTGTGCAATATATTGATCTGCCATGATGAAGATGGACCTGACCACCTTTGGAATTTTACCAAATATTTTTTAACTATCTTGCATGTCTATATGGGATATAAAATGAGGCTTACCTTAAAAACATCTAATACATGAGAGCTAGGAACCACTAACTGAGTCAAGATTGGATACATTCTGGAGATATAGTTACCCACTGGTGGAGATCTTGGCTCTCTCTTTATGGTACTAACAAAGCTAAGAGCTTTACTCTTTCAGATGCATTCTTTATAATATTAACGCTTGTAATTACAATGGCTTGCAAACATTTTATTTAGACTCTCCTTTCACAAGGGCTAAATATTGAGAGGGCGTGACAACCAATACAATTCGCCTGGTTTTTATTGGTTTCCAGGTAATATTATCAAGGGTTAAATAAACCAGTTAAACAGATTTTACTTACTTCCAAGACATCTTTTGAAGGTAACCAGCTCCCAGCATCCTTGCTGGGGAGAAAACGTTTGCAATCTTGGCTGATACTGCCCAATTTCACTATTAAATGGTGATGTTTTAGCAAAGCTGCTAGCCTCACAAATACAAAAAGGGAGCCTTTACATCATTTATTAGGATTCAGTGGGCTTGTAAACCAAAAAACAACTTTGATCAATATCTGGAAATTAATGAATACCAGCCAATGCTCCAGCCATGAGTCCAATTTTCAATTAGACCATAATCCAGTCTTAGCAACTGGATTTAAATTATATATATATATACTGAAGATCAAGTGTGTGATGATAATTGGAATGACATTCTTCCTTCAAAATTACATAGATGCATCAGAAACGGATGTCTTTTGCCCCACTTCCATTCAAATTGGGGTGCAATATTGGTTCTTATTCTATAATATAAAAGAATTCTGTTTAAAAGACAGAATTGCAGTAGCTACCCACCTAGAGGCTATGTTTTGTGGCTAAAAATGTGATTGTTGTTGTGTATGTTTTGGAGAACCCATTGGGTGAACATAGTGAACCAGTGTTTTGATATTGGCTGGGATAAGCATATTTTTTTATTTATGATTGGGACTTGGTGTACAAAGTCCTCTTTTGCCAATACATTTGTTTGTTGCATTGCAGTTCTTGGGTGTCCCCATTTCATCTTGCCATTTTAATTCAGCCCTTAATACAGGCATTTCCAGTAGTCACAATGTATAGGCATTCCCCTTTTGTGTGAAAAGGTTGCACTTTATCATCACAATTTCTTTGTAACCTTTCCCTTCTTACTGGCTTTTCCTTGTCATTCATTTCATTACATATTGTTTCAGTCTGTACAGTAAATGTTTTTCATATCCCTGAGAGCTAACATCTAGTCTTCTTTCCATTTTAAGAAGATGTGGCTCGCTTGAATTAATTCATGGATAGATTTCTAAAAAGAATCAGCATTCCAGTAATAAAATAAACAATATCTCTTTCATGTCAATTAAATAATAGTATCGGAGCTTGTGAGCATCATATGCTGAATAATATTCATAAATTAATATTGATTGTTTTTAACATTGACATGTCATTTCACTGACTTGAATAACCCCCTTTTCAGACCTCTTTATGTCTTATTACAAGCACTGTAGAAACTCAGGCGACCAAAACTAACATCTTGTATTGGTTGTTGCAGGAATAATTTAATAGTGTCTATTTCACACAGTGTGCCTGATTTCTTAAAGCTCTTTAAGACTGGAAAAGATGGACTATCATAGGAGAACCTTGGTGATCCAGCAAACTTGGAATGGATTTATTAAAATCATTTGCTATTTGTTAGGAAATGTTTTCAATCCTGGATCAGATCCATTCACTGCAAAAGTGCAACAAACACTGCCCACAATATAGCTGATTCTGTGTGCACTAAATGTATCCAGTATGTAAAAAAAGGGCATACACTATTTAGACCTGGTTTAAGGCTTTTTTCAAAACTGATGCAGTATTACTTCTAAGAACTAAAAGGGTAGAATTTAGAAAAGAGGCATCAATTGTCAGTTCATCTAAACTTTTTTTTTTTTTTTTTTTACGTTTTCTGTTAACAAAGGCCTTGTAATGCTTCTCAAAACTCAGTTCTTCAAGATTCCCAAACACATTCCAGACACAGTCAGGCCACCTGGCAGCTGTCTGTTGTGAGAAAGCCTGGCACAGCTAGGTGGACTAACCAACTAACTAGAAGGGAATATACAAAATTCTAAAACTGTTTGCCAAATTCATTAAAAGGCTATTGAAAATCCAAGACCATGGACATACCACCCTTTATTTCCTAAGCCAGCATCCATATTCTGTAAATATACATTCTGTATTATTAAAATATACACATTTGGCTCACATGAGCACTTACAACTACTGATGTAATAATTTCTCTTTGTATCCTGATGTATATGTGTATTTTGTTATATATTGCTACAATATTGATGCTGAAATATATTCATGCAACATTACTCCTAAGAGCTTAAAGTCAATACAAAGATGAACTGATGCCCCTAAATTTGAACACACTTTAAAAAGGTTTAGTGTTAAACACAATTACATTAGCAATTGATTTGGCTCTTGCAATGTAAAAATCCTAATTAGGCACTATTTGTGATTTCTCATTTAGCTGCCACTGCATCTGCATTATCAGACAGCCTACAGGAAATCAATTGCTACAGCTCAGCTCAGTTGTAGTAGGCCTACCAAATGTATCAACTAAACCTGAAGCTTTGGAGGCAGAATACCACATAGTGCTGCTGGGAGGTTTTAATTAGGTCCTGACCCATTTCCTATAAAAGTAGTCAGTCAAGGCATGCAAGCAAATTAGTGTATTCTGTGTAAAAGATACTGTGATGCCTACCACTAAGGTGCCAATACACACCGCCATCTACAAAACAATGAAATCTGGCCTGTCTGTTGGACATGGCAGGACTAGACCTCATTCAACTTGGCTGAGAGCCTACAAGCCTTATATGGGGGCTTATTCAAAGCAATTGTTTTCATTATTTTGTGTTTTTTTACATTACTGTTTATGATTTTATGATATTACTGTTTAGCCAGAGCCGCGGCCTACCGCTGGTCTCCATGCTCTCTTGGCACACCTGTCAGACAGCCGTGGCCCACTAGTGGGCCGTGGACCGGGGGTTGGGGATCCTCTGATTTAAAGTATCTAATTTTCATTTTGCACTTTATTCTACAACAGCTGTAAGCCCTGAAGTGAAACTCTTTGTCCTCATATTTTTAACCTCTGTACTATTGCAAGAATATTTTCAACCCGCGTTGACTCAGCAGTTGATATCATGTTCAGCAGCACAGAAGTACATTGAGGAATAGTGTGTTTAAGGTCCAGCTGTCCGTGTTATTTAAGAAGTAACAGATTGTATAGCGGAAGCATCTCACTGCCTCCAGAAAAGTCTAAATATACAGCGTGTCACAGAACTAGTGTAATCTGCTTTGCAAGTTCCCAGTTTCTACAGTCCAAAAAAATGTATATATGCGCACACAGGCACAAGTATACTGTACATATGTGTGTGTGTATGCATAAAAGCACAGTTACAATTATTAGTCCCCATCCACCAGTTAGTATACAGCTCCCAAAAAATTGTAGATCATATGTCATACCCAACGTAAGCCATTAGCAGTAAGGAATAATGGGAAACAGCTTACATTAGCACATTGCAACAAACTATGTTTTGCAGTTTGGCTTCAGTTCGAATTTGAGGTTTGAGTACCCTAATATTTTTTGGCAGCACCAATGCATTTTCTTTGTGTGTATGTAGATTCCAAACCTCTTCAAAAACTTTTCAAATATACAGTATTATTGAATGTTTAATACATAGTTTTGTATATATATTGTATAGGTATATGCATTGCATTTTCATGTTGCACTGAACATATAGTAAAAAAAAAAACCTACATATATTGTACATAAGACATTTCATCTTTTATTGGTAAAGCGCATTTTTGGGAAGAATTTTCATTCATGTTGTTACATGATTTACATATGCTCATCACTTATGTAACGTATAAAGCCAATTTGTTAATCTTTTTTTATAACATTATTAGACAGGCGTGTTAGTTCTGTAAGCAGTTCATGAACTAAAAATAAAAACTTGTTTGTTTTCTCATGTTCTCCTGTTAATTCTTGCCATCACTTATATGTAAATCCAGAAAGTATTCCAGGAATAAGTATTTCTATTAGCATTCCTTTGGTGCTTCTGTTTAAGGAAACTTGTAAAATTAGTGGAAATCTAGATGTGACATAAATTGGTTGGAGGGATTTGCAGTGAATCTAAAGAGCAAATTTGTGTCTCATGGTACATAGAAAACACGTACACATGAGCCTCAGTTGCAACAACGTCCTGACCTCATAAGAAATGAAAATGGCAAAGAATTACATATCATGTTGTTAGTCATTTATAGAGATTGAATTTAAAGATGCCAAAAAGATACAGCAGACTCAGGGGAGATCATAGCAAGCATTTTATAATTAGATTTTCTGTGCAGCTTCTCTAACTGCTATATCTGTCTATAGACACAACTATTCTGTTTTCTGTAACAAAACATATCTGTTATCAAACATACAGCAATCTTTATGTGTACTTAGAGTGCAGTGGTGACAAACATTATTCAATGGAAAGGGGAGAATTCAGAAAGCCCAGGCAGACTTTATTGATAGGAAGAATCAAATGGAATTAAGGTTTCTAACCTGCACTATCAATTGATCCTTCCAAGAATGTGTGTCAAACGCAGTTTGCTTTAAGATTTGTTTGCATTTGCAAAATCAGTAAAGGCATTTCTTCACAGTATCTTCATCCATGCATCTGATCTGTACATGACCTCCTTCTGGCCTGCAGTTTATGTTCTCCTGACCTGCATCTAACATCCTTTTAAGCTGCATAAACCTCCTTTGAGCTACTGGTAGGGAGCTGGACTATTTTACTGGTAAGGAAAAAAAAGCAGTTCTGTCATTAACCAAAGTCTGGGTTGGCTGTTCAGCCCGTTTCAAGCTGTTTTGTTTGTCAATATTTCCTCTCTTCCAATACAAGTAAGTGGAAAACTAAAAGTCTGTGTACGCAGGCTGGAAGTCAGGCTTTATAGACCTGAAATCATCAGGTCTAGCCTATAAAAGTCAGATGGATGATTGCAAGGTACTGCTATTTAGTAGGACCCCGTCCACCAAACATAGGAATAAAGAAGAAAAAGTTACTTATTTCCCAGCATCCATTGTATGGACATTTGTGATGCAAGTCAGCCTTCCACTTGGATCCTGTGAAAGCCAAGAATCCCAGATTTTAGGTGAATGCTGTCCTGCATTGTGCCTCATCACCCTTTTTTGGCAGCAGATTAATTTAGCCAACAAGTTAAAGGACAGGATAAGCACCAAGTTTTTATACTGCCTAAGGTAGAGCCTTTTAATTCCAGAGTACAGGCATTTGTTAAAACAGCAATGACCTTGTGAAACTGAATAATTGTACATGGTCTTCCCCTGACCTACTACATGTACTAGAAATGTAATGCAGATATCACTATGAAATGACAGCTCTTTTAGTTCCACTCCCAGCAACTCCTTCTCACCCTACTCCATGAAGTAGAGCTTCTAAGAGCCTTTATGTTTTTAGAAAATCAGCCAACTAATAGCTGAGCTTTTTTAGACATTAATAGTGGTAAGGCAAAAAAGCATTTAATGGGGACATTAGTTAAATGCCCTGCATTAAAATATAAATCTACACAAAAATACATGTCCTGTAATGAGGTGTGAAAATTAAGTTATTCCGCCTTATTTCAGGAGTTTTGGGTCTTCAGGGAACCCCTGCTATAATTAATATAACCACAGGTCACAGTACATTAGCCTGATGTTTAGGAGGAAGAATGCTTCCTTACATTTCTAACAGTGGGAGGGCTGCCACCTTTCAATTAGCCAAAAAAAAAAATCATTGATATCAGTTTAATTTATCTGAGGGTAACAAACCTCTCATTGCTCAAGGAACTCCTAGCAACCTTTGGAGGAACGCTGGTTGAAAAACGTCTATAAAGGAGTCTCTTAGCACTCATCATACTTGCCTGTAATATTATAAACAATATTATGATCAAAACGTTGGAATCCAGTTTAGGTTGTGAGCATGAGAACAAAAGGACTACAGTGTTTTTATAGTGTATGCACAATGAAAATCCATTGTCTTGAAATAGTTGGCAATGCCATGCTTTGTTTCTGTATGGGTCTTTCTGCAGTCTTCCCACTGAAAATAAGTTAATTCTGATATTCATTCTAGAATCTCAAGCAAATTTCACAGCCAGTTCTGTAACTAATGAACCATTTTTTCTCCAGTAGGTTATATAGAGTTGTAGGTTTTTTGCGCTTGAGAGTCTTATAATAGAAGGCACTCATATCATAAATTGTCAGAAGAGAAAAGACAGCGGAAACAGCCAGCCTTACTGTCAGGAATATTTGAGGGATACATGGACTGGCTGTAAATTGAGCATATGTTAACGTGCTTTCACATAGATAGTTGCAATTTATCTGTTAATGTTGCATTTGATGATAGCATTTACTGTATGTTGAATTATTATTTTTTATTTATATATTTTACCACATTGTATATTTATGCATTTTTCACAAAACAACCTTACCTTATAAAGCTTACTCTATTTCTTGTGATTAGGCAACACAAGATAAATATCATAAAAAATAACTTATTAAGCATTTATTGCTTATTACCTGTAATTGGATAACATGACTAATTCACTTATTATGACCTGATT
The DNA here is from genome assembly GCF_032062135.1 of Pyxicephalus adspersus. Lineage (NCBI taxonomy): Eukaryota > Metazoa > Chordata > Amphibia > Anura > Pyxicephalidae > Pyxicephalus > Pyxicephalus adspersus. The sequence goes on from NC_092861.1 coordinate 45,070,556, forward strand.
AGATAACCGGTTTGATCTATGTTAGTTTGGGACCATATAAAGGTGTGTTGCTTTTCTGCAGCTTAGTGGAAATGTTTATGACATACAAGATGCAAAACATTTCCCTTTAAAACTCAGCATTCTAATATGGACCATACTGGCAACTAAATATCAGTATTCCCTAGGGTTCTATTTAAAAAGCAGTAAATCTGGCATTCATCAAATCAGTCACTGCCAGTGAAAACACATGGACCATGCCAATATAGTACCCTGTATACCTTTATAATCTGTTCTTTCAGCGGGTTCAAACACACTTTCCCATACAGCCCAGGCTGACCATATCTGATATGCATATTTCAGCTACAAAATTTTATTAGGTTGATAATTAGACCCTTATCTTTATCCCTAACCATTCTTCTTGGCTGTAAATGTGAAACATAACTGATGTGTCTTTGGGTGGGGACAGTAATTGGCAGCCTGGAATCACATTCTGTATACTAGGCTACAGGTAAGATGGTAGTGAGTTTGAAACAACAGAAAACTGTAAGGTTTTTGTTCGTTATTTATGTACTTTTTAGTTTTTCAAAAAATTATAAATATATGGAGTAGTTTCCGTAAATATTAGCAATGGAAAGGCATGCTTTAAACATATGAAGGAATCATGACTCTCCATTTTTAGTGATTCTGAGAAAGTGGGAGTTACATAGGGATTTTTTTTGCCAGAATGGGTAATTATTTTACGCATATTTTATGTTTTATCCACCTTCAGTTTTGTTCTTCTCTTTTATTCTTGATGTACGAAATGTATTATCACTTCCTTCAGGGTCCATAGAGAAGACAAATTTTTATTGTGCTGTTTCCTCAACATGTTTAGTGCTGAGCACTTTCTTAGGAGTATAAGTAGACATAAAATGTACTTGGAATTCATATGCTTTATGAAAACTGTAGGATGTCACGTTTGACCAGCACAAAAAGCCAAACAAACAATTTTATTATTAAGATATCATGGCTTCAAAGTCCCATGTTGATGCTCGGACACTGGTCAATAAAACCTCCCAGTCACTGGGCAACACATAATTTACTGCTTACCCATTTTTTTTACATTAACTTATTTAATCAATGAAGTGCAACTTTAAACAATACATTCATAATTGTTGATATATCAGAAAAAGATCTGTTTGTATGCTGGGCTACTCAGCAATATTTTAGAATCATTTTGCAAAAAAGTTATATTCATGAGTTATTACGGACTAAAAAATATTGTGTTTAGTGCTGAGAATGCATGGCATTCTATTATATAATGATAATATGTTAGTGCTTCATATTGCTGATTTACCCGATGTGGGGGTCACATTTCTTTCACAAACAATATTGTTCTGAAATGCTAATAAAATTATAAATATTGGAATTTTTAAAAGTATGGAGTACTCTGCAGAGTATTGTAAGCAGCAGTAACAAGAAAGTTGTAAGGCCCTAGTCCCGCAACAGTACTCGCCAGACACCAGTTCCCAAATCTAACGCTGCACTCCTCACCTATAGCAAGTCCTCACTCGGCCTCGGGAGATTGTTTGCGTTTCCTTCTTCTCTGATCTCCAGCTCCTTAATGCAACGATGATCGCCAGGGTTTCCCTGTGATATTATATGCTACTTTACACTTACATTACATGTTTAAATAATATTTTTTTTACAGATTTTTGTGGTTTCTTATTTTAAATTTATTATTGATTTTATTAAATGTATTAATTATCGGTGAGTTACAGCTTACAGTGTAAAATAAATTTCCATGCAAAAAAAAAAAAAAAATGGAACACTTTTTGCATAGAAATTTGCACAGAATTAGAACGCTAGGGGGGTTAACACTACAACAGGCACTGGTGAGTAGGAGCAGAGAGGCTATAAAGTCCCAGCAGCCCCACAGTGTGTGCCGGGGATGCCGATAAAATACATCAGGCTGCACCACTAAAGGGATGCAGGGGCTGCAACTATTTATTTATTTTCCGTGCTGCTGCAAGTAACATTGCTGAACAAAATAAGCTGTGTGGGATATGGCAGTGGCACACAGCACAAAATCGCCTGCGCAATAAGCGTTTCCTAACAAAAGAACCATCTTTTATTTCCATTAAAGTTGAATTTATTGAAGGACAAGTCTGGTTACTTTGATGCATGTGGTTTGCATACCATTAGGTTGTTTGCACTGCCTCATAAATACACCTCTAAGTGGAAAATAATCAACAGTTGGCAATACAGAGACTTTTAGGAATTCTTGGTTATAACTTAGGTCTAGGAAGATGGATGATGATAGTTTTCAGTATAACAAAATAAAATGGACAAAAAGTGTATCAAGGGAGGAGCATCAGGAACTTGCTTCTGCAAAACAAACACATTATCCCTTTGCTAGCCTTCCTTGTTTCCCAGTTTAATTCCTCTGGAATAAATCACTGAGGATTAGCCAGCTGCTTTGTAGGAGAATGTACTGAATTGCTTAGCTAACATTCCATTCATACCCCTCTGCCTTACCCTTTTACTTATGGGCAAGTCAGCATACTCATTCTGCCTGAACCACAAGTGAATTACTATTAAACAAATAGACAATGTTCTCTGCTTCCTACACTGTTCTGGGGACAGTAGCTGTATGACAAGATCAGCCAGAATCCAAACAATATTAGAATACTTGTGGCAGAATAATCCAAAAATGAATCCATGGCAGGGGGTCAGAATTCAAATGCACCCTGCATTAATGGAGCTGCAAAGAACAGTTTACTGTCGGAAAAAAAAAAACAATAGCAGAGATTGCATTTGCTGGGGAGGATATAGGGGTTCGGAGATGGTATATCCCTAGTGATTGCATGAATATGGAGTAAAACTTAGATTAGATACAAAGCACAGGGAAGCAAAAGATAAAATGCAACTCCATTAAAGATTTGTTCAAACACCTATCTGATAAGGACCATGCTCCCTGTCGTTCATTTAACACAATATTGCAACCTAAAAATACTCTTCTGGTATAACATGAAAACTACCAGGCAAGATATAGCCAGGTCAGTACTGATGTACTTGCACATTTTTATTCTATTTTGTTAACATAATCACTATATTACAGATAAACTATGCAGTAAGGGCAATGTCTACATGCAGTATGTATTGTTGGGCTAATCTCTAGCAAACAAGACTCTAGAAGATATTTTTACATGCTACCAGCCTCTATTATAGGACAAATTCAAAGGAAGGATAGAAATCGCTTTAATCGAAAATATTAATACCCGCCTGTGTTGACCCAAAGACCACCATGATTGTAATACAGTGATAAAATAGAAACTGAACTCAGTGATTACCAAACTGAACTATTACATTTGGTTTGAAACCGGTTTGCTTTTTAGGGTGCCCATCATCCCACACCTTCCTTTTTAATTAAAATTATGGTACAAAGACAGTGGAGCCCAGCCATGCTTTGTTTTGTTTGCTGGGAAAATGAGACCGCACTTATTTAGTACATTCTTGTTTTGGTGGTAAGATGTACATACCATGCAAGAAAATACTAAAACAAATACATTAAAGACCCAAAGCTCTTTAATACTAGAAATTCTCCCTACAATAGCAACAATCACAAATTTTCTTCTTTTTTGGGGAAATGTCAGGTATGTATTTGTACTCTTGCAAAGAGCACAGGAGAAATATTGTTAACGCCTACATGAAAAGCATAATTCTCAAGGTTATACATTTTTCAGCTGTGTTTACTGGTGCTAATGTCTATAGTTTTCTTTTACAGGGTAGAATATCAATGAATAGGATAACTGATGGCAATTTTGCCTGTCACAGGAAAATATGGTGACAGCACTAAAAAAAAACTATAAAATAGTTGAATTTGTTGAGCTGGCTAGTACTGGACAAATTAGCAGTCATTTTAAAGTGTATGTCACCTTTATCTGTAGTCACTGTTTGAATGCAGATTTAATATTCCTGTTTACATATTGTAAAATATCAATTTCTGAGGGGGGCAAATATATAGCCGTGAGCTAATAATATGGATATATTTTATATGTTTGTATCTACCATTCTCCAATTTATGGCTCTATATATGATATATATCTTAGATATTGGCCCAGGCTAAATATTTGAACAATACCCTAAAGGTGCAGATAAGAAGCAAACCAAGAGAGAGCAGTGTCACAGATACCAATGGAGTGCATGATTTGTATTAGAAGGGGATGATCAACAGTGACTATTACCCATCCATGGTCTATGTCCAACAAGAATGACAAGTGGGGTTCAGCCACACAAGATGGAGTAGTTACAGGTCTTATATGTCCCGGGCTGCACATGTGCTACATTGGACTAGCTAGCCCTTGGACACACCAGGCAGCTTCTGTCAAACCAAAATCTTTAGGTTCTGGGGGGAATATAAATTTATCCATAAATAAATTCTGTGATACACTAGGTTGGTTGTATTCCGTCATCAGGTATTCCTTCAGCATTCTATTTGTTTAGGTTATCTTGCAAGGGAATCATGGTAAATACACAGCAGCCAAGTCAGCTCAGGATAAACAAGTTAACGCTTCATTAGGCTTTAATGTAGACTTCACTGGCTGAGCATCTCTCAAAGACCAAGGATAGAACTAAACTGTCACTAATGATTAATAAAACAGCGGGCAGATTTGCCAGGACATCAGGAAAAGTAAGGATCCAATCAAGACCATAATGAACACAAGATGCTTACAGATACTGTATGTGCTTGAGGATGAAGCTCCTACTTCTCCACAGAAAAATAGCACACATACCACATCTTCCCAAATGTAGCAAAGACTAACAGAACAAAATAGTCCATAATAACCTTTTTTTTATAAGGTAAGCCATTGATGAAGCAATTTTTCCTCTAATCTGACAATGATTGCACCTAATAAATGACACTAATGATTTTCTTGCCATAATCAAATGTTTTACATATGTCCCAAATTTTACCGTTGTCACAATCATTAATTTTGATAATATCTCTCATTAGATTTAAATACATTTTTCCAAAACGTGATAAGACAGCATGGAGATCAGTAATGATGAGATTCTATGGCAGCCCACTGCAACCATATTTTTTAATTTTATCAAATCGAAGCAGTAAAAACCATGAAAGATGAATGGTTGACATAGTTACATTAAAGGGGAACTAAACTCAGAAGCATATAAAAGAAAAAAAAAAACATTAATACACTTTTTGAATTCAGCACCTATACTCCATAGATTACTTTTTTGAAATTGCTAAACTTCCTTAACACACTAATTATTTTATTACTATTTATTCTTTCCCAGTGTGTTCATGCTGATTTTTGGGCATTTGAAGACTCTTGGTAGCAACCTTCTGCTCTTTTCTCCCCATTTGGGATCTTATCAAGAGAGTCCATTGTGTATTTAGCTCCACAGACAAACATTGAAAAAATTATCAAAGGAACCAATGGATAATAGTAGCTATGAAGATCAGATAGTAGTAGGATTGTTCTAGGGCATGGGGGGGGGGGGTCACATTGATTGTTCAAGATTGTTCAGCTTAGAACATACATGTTCCAAGTTACTTTCATGGCCATCTTACTGAATTAACAAATATGACTTTGTATTAGCTGTTACCTGATATGCAAAAGTCAGGATGGACAAAGGAATAAACAATAAAGTGTAAAAATAACATGATACATCCTCTAAAAAACAATATTTACTATAAACAGAGAGTTTATTCTGCCGCTAAGCTTATATTTAGGTACTTGAGTTATGAAATCACCTTGCTAAAGCTTCTGACTCTTTTCTTCTATACCCATTAGAGACATGGGAAAGCAGGTCTCAAGTTCTGCATACTATAAAATAAATAGATAAGCTAGAACATAGGTCGGCAGACTCCGGCGTTTAGGCCAGATACAGCCTAGCCAGTAGTTTGTTCCGAACTAACGACCCCTGGCCGATCTGGCCTAATGCCAGCCGGCAATGCGCGGCCCTGGAGCCACGGTAAATAGGGAACATTCCCTCTCCTCCGAGGTGAGGGATTTCCCTCTGCATACCGAGGTGAGGGATTTCCCTTTAGGGGGCATTCCTAGTAGGGGCGGAGCCATTAGGATGGGACTCAGAGAGAGTCCGACCTAGTGTGCCTCAGAGAGAGTCCGACCATTCATGGCCTAGTGGCCGAAAAAGATTGCTGACCTCTGAGCTAGAGCAAAAGTCTTTCACATCTTATTGGTCATTGCAGATAAGCAGGGTTGGGTTTAAGAGATATTAGAGGTCAAAGGGAATGCATGTTGTCAGCATCCACCTAAGATTTTACATGGATGGGATGAATGGCATGTGAGCAAATTTTACTGTTAAAGGTCTTTTTCATTTTGGAAATACTTTATCCCTAGCCTCCTAATCTTATATTGAGCCCCCCTGTTGTGCCCAATATCAGCAGAAGAATATAGTGAAAAGTAACAGAGGTAGATTAAAGAAAACAATGTGACCACATTTTTCATAAATATGATATATATGAATTTAAAGATTTACAGTTAGTTTCATTGTTAAATGTTGGTCCTGTATTTAGCTCTTAAAAATTACTTAATTGAGATATATTTTGATACATTTCATGTTTCCATCTTTTTTGGTTTTATAACTTCTAAACAAAGAGCTGACATCCCCAGATATAGTCTGGCATGCTATAAAACAGCGGTCGCCAACCGCAATTCATTCACTTCTCCGTTTCCCTCCTCTTTTTCTTCCCATTCATTATCATCATTTTTCCATCCTTCTATCCCTTCCATTCATCCACACCCACTTCATCAATACTTTGTCCATCATACTACCTCTTCTAACTTTAATCATCATAGATCCTTCATTTTTACTCCCCATCCCTACTAACAGGGGTGTAGTGGGGTGGGCACAGGAGGGAACGCTATTCCCTCACTTTTTTCGGGAAAGGGCATGCATGCCTACTTTTATTTTGCAAGGAAGTATTTGGTGGCCCGCGGCTCTGGCTGGTCTTCCCCCCACGGGGGCCTAGAGCCGGAGACTATGTCTCCTGTATGGAATTGCAGGCTCAGGGTGGTGGGCGGTTTGTCTCCCTGAACACATCCCACCCACTCTCCAATCACAGGCTCAGACCTGTGATAGGAGAGTTGGGGGGGCTCTGGTATCATGAGTCACTCTGGGGGAAGTTTCTTCCCCTTTGAGTGACACATAGACAGGGGTGTCGTGGGGCGGGCACTACACCCCTGCCTACTGATCCTATCCCCAAGCATATTCATTCATTAAGCATCCCCCCTTTTTTTTCCGCAGACTTACAGAGGACGGAAGCAGCGGCTCTGGGCAATGTGCCCCCCCCCCAAGTGGGGTCCTTCTCCTGACCCAGCTGATCATGTCCCCCTTATGGACACAACTTATGTTGTGTCCACAGCCCTGCGCTAATGTCCCCCCAGGAAGTTTGAAAAGCAGGTCTGAGCCTGCGATGGGAGGGTGAGCGGGTTCTGGCATCATCACGTCACTCTGGGAGAAGTCTTTTCCCCTTTGAGTGGCACACGACTCCCAGCGCATGCGTGGTGCTCTTATGGACCTGGCACATGCGCAATTGCTTCATTTACTTGTCTTTTTTTTAAAAATTGATATTATTGTTCTGCAGGATTTAAAATTATGAATTTAGTGGTCCGTGAGGTCCGAAAGGTTGGCAACCACTGCTAAAAAAATACTCATTTAGTGAATGTGACCATTTGGTTTACTGACAAAGAATAAAATAATCTGCCACAGGAAACATAACAAAGCTGGTCTCAAAGGAGGGACCCATGATATACAAGTAATTTATTAGAATTCTAAGGAAGCTTCTGAAAGAAATGTTAGCACCGGAACAAATTAAAGAAGATCAATGGTAGACAATCATCTTCTGCCACCTGTGATAACTATTAATTTGTGTTCTCTGGTAAACAATGTCAAATCTTAGTGTTGATAAACAAGACACAGTGGCTTAAAAAAATCTTCAATTACATGTTTTTATTTCATAACTTAGTGTTAGGCATACATATGAGTATAGATCCCAAACTGACTGACATAAAATCATCATGTGATGTCTTTTTTTTGGCCTGGTAAACGGTCACATTGTCTTTGAGCATCTTTCAATTGACTCTCAGATCATTAATAACCATTCTGCTTCTTAGTATTATAATAAAGCTTTCTGGCAACTATTCTTTGAATTAACAATTCTGCTAACCCTAATAAAAGAAGTCTACTATTAATCAAGTTTATTTACCACTACCTTAAAATTGCATTCCATTTAGGGTGTCATGCCAAAAAAATGTTATGATGGGGATCATCAAACATATAATCATCTAGATAGTAAAAATGAATTATAAGCATTTTAAATGCATATAATTCATAATTAATTTGCTGTAACATACCTTGTACAAATGCTGGAGGTAAAACATTTTAAAGTTCAGTAGATACATTTGCATTATTCCTAAACAATCATACAGATTACAAACATGGGTGTCTGAACTCAGGCCAGATGCTGCTCTTTATGGAATGCCAAGTATTTTAGAGGAGGGTAATCTGCACCAGTATTATCTTATCAAGACTACATATTTTATCTACAGATTTCTGCAGCACCAAAAGAACATTTTCAAAATGTTTGTAGCTCAGGTATTTCATTGTATCTAATGGCAAAGCTTTTTTTTTTTTTTTTTGGATAGAAACCTTAAGGGTTAGAATCTATGTTAGGTTTCTAATACTATAATAGTCATACCATCCTGCTCACCAGCACCAAGATCACATGGGTGCTTGGCAATGGTGGCATGCAAAATCAAAGGATAATAAGTCAGTACACATTGCCGTTTTGGGACAACATTGACCCCCTTTCTCCCCTTTGAAAATGATCCTCACTGTGTTCCCCAAATGGCTGTTGTGTTCAAAGAACTCCATTAAAGCATTATAATTGGCTTTATGGAACTACAGTAAAATGTTATAATTGGCTTTATGGAACTCATTAAAGCATTAAACTATTGAAACCTAAAAAGGTGTGCCAGCTTTTAATCCATTGGTTTCTATTGCAGTACCTGTAAAGATTCACAGTCTTTTTTTGCTCTGGTGACAACAGCTCTGGAAAGGGCTGTCCTTCTAATACTCACCTAACCAGTGCTCCTTTACTGCTTCTTCCTAGAAGCCTAGCACATTTCGGTAAGGAGAAGCATGTGATACCTTCTCCTACTTTAGATCTATGCACTGCAATATGACCCTCATATGGAGAGTATGGGGCTTAGGCATGCTAATTCATTGTCAATTGCTTCTGCATGGGTAAGATGACAGTGCCTCTTCAAATATGAACTTCAGTCAGTTTTCCAGAATTTTACATTCAGTTTTCATCTCACTGATCACTCTCCACAATGCTTGCGTAACAGAGGAAGGGGTACATACCGTATTTACTGCAAATGACTGCCCTTTTCTGAAGTGACATGTGTTTTAGCACTAGAATAAAATCTTCCCCAGGCTGTGCTTCCTGACACATTGGTGGCACAAGATTTTGTTACAGAAATAAAAATAATTTTGGATTAGGTTGCATTAAGAAAGCAAAGCATACAAGACTAAACCTATAAAAATGATAAATAGTTTGGGCCTATTAAAAGGTCACCTATAGTCCTTTTCTGACATGCCTAATATTGTACATACAGGGGTATAGTATACTATGTTTATTACGGCAACCACTGGGGGAAGGAGAAGTGTGAATCCCTAGCAGATTACTATGGTAACTCCAGTAAATTGTATGGCCATTTATACTGTCATTGAAGTTAGATCAGAACCATGTGAATGATGCACTAGATCAGGGGTGTCAAACTCAAATACACAGTGGGCCAAAATTAAAAACTTAGACAAAGTCACGGGCCAAACTTAAAACTGAAATAGCACTGCTACTACAAATCCCTGTGTCAAGAAAACAGCCCAATGCGAGGTTTAATGTTATGAGTGTTCCTATCAACAGGTTATGTATAATGTTCCTATAAACAGGATTTATATAGCGCAGCTCTGTACATTAAATAGGGGTTGCAAATGACGGACAGATACAGATAGTGACAAATGAGGAGGAGAGGACCCTGCCTTGAAGAGCTTACAATCTCTTACACCAAACCCTGAAAACCATGTCTTTATGGAGCTGGCTTTTTGCACAGGGACATGGTCATGCTAGAACATAAAAGGCCCTCTGGAAATGGACAGATCTCTATTTTGTCTTTGTAATGTGTTTGGATCTGTCATTTGCAACCCCTATTTATTGAACAGCTCTGCGTAATATATTGGCTCTTTATAAATAAAGCTTATTATTATTAAAAATATTAATATTAATAATCATAATGTATGTTATAGCGGAGGGTAAATCAAACAATTGGTGGGAAAAATAAGTTAGACCTACTACCATACTACTGACCTTTGCATTGCATACTGTGCATGTATGCTGCATTACTTCTGACCTCTTCACTCTGTGTTACACACAACTGACTCAGGCACTCTACATTACATTTACCCTGCATCATTTACTCCTAACCCCTGCATGTGTTACATATTACGGTCAACTGCACTTTGCTATACATATTACTGACCCCTGCAGTTACTTACTTCTTCATGCGGCATTATTTCATCATACCCCTTCACTCGGTATTACACACTACAAACCCCATCACTCTGTCATACACTCCTGACCCCTACACTCTGCTTTCCATATTACTATCCACTGCACTTTGCTATACATACTACTGACCCCTGCATTTACTTCTTCATGATGCAATAATACTTCTTACCCTGTTACTCTGTTTTACACACTACAAACTCCGTCACTCTGTCTTACACAGTACTGACCCCTGCACTCTACATTACATACTCTTTACATTGTTCATATCAGAATATTGTCCGTTACGTTTAATGCTATGGACTCTTTACTCTGTGCCTTACACTGATTACCCTTGTGCTCCACAATATATGCTGCTTATAGTACGTTTCTGATTACTGGCCCCTGTACCCTTCATTACATATTACTAACCCCTGCTCTACATTTATATTATGTATTCAAAAAGAATTTGTCATGTTTAAACTTCATTTTCAAAATTTTTTGTACTAAGGTGTCAATAAGGAGTTTTGCTTGTGGCACGGTAAATAAATCAGTGTTTGTTGGATAAAATAACTGTGACATATATGTCCTGTTTTCAAAGAGGACCATTCTTTTATCAGCTCATGTTTTATTTAACCATTTTGCCTTAAGCTCCTCCCATTGTTAGTGCAGTTTGGTCACACCCCTAATGTGCCACATGGTTGTTGCCCTCATGGTACCCATGGGTGCCCCAAATTCTCCCCATTAAAAGCAAACACCCCCTGGCCTGGAGTACAGTGCAAAGAAGGTGTAGAGCAGATAAGCAGAATGTACAAAGGTGGGTGTAGGAAGAGATAAACATGCCAAGATATCCTAAATAACAAATCACTGAACACATAGTTTTATAAACACAGGTCACACCATTTGATGCCAAATGTAATACTGCTTTTATGATAATTTTGGACTTTTCTTTAAGAAAGAGGATTTCTGTGCCTATAGGCTTCTAAAATGTAAATCTGACCCTGCATGTGTTCCTCTTTTATCTGGGGTACCAAAAGGTAACTAATTTTCACAAAGCAGCATTTGAAACAGAATATTTCACTTTAAATGTATTATTATTCTACAGACTTTTCAGTAAGATAAGAGTTTGAAGATAGATGGAGGGTACACCTGATTTTCTCCAGACGCTGTCCACTAGGTGGCACTATGAGCCATTAATTCCAGCAAAAAGAAGAGCTAGACAGGAGTAGGTAGGATTCATGCCTCTGGAATTCCTATCCCAAATGTAACATAAAAGAAGGTGACCCCTGCATGCCTTTAGACGTGAATTCTCTGGTTACTGAATAGGCTGAATTTTTTTATCCATTTCTACAAAAAACGTTACCAAACTTTAAAAAAAAAACAAAAAAACTTCTATCCTTACAGACTTTCACTAACACTCTGTATTATTTTTCACGGTCTGTATTTCAGACACATAATCTGCATATTTATGGATTTGCCTGCTCACAATTTTTTTTATATTTTAACTTTAGTTCTGCTTTAATAGAAAATGGCTTATAAGGCTGTCATTCCTTCTGTATGTGTTTTCTGTAATTTCTTGGTTCTGTAAACCCACCCTGTTGAATGAAAAAAGGGAGAATGCTATTTTGTTAAGGCTCAGTTATTTTTCTAGGAAATCTCAACTCTGCACACTAACACATGAGAACCTAAAATTTCTCCACTCTCCAACCCCAGTGTAATAGATAATATAGTGTATTTATCAATGAGTCATTTATAAACATTCACCCAAAGTAGGAAGAACAATAGATTCCAGACTACATTTCCCACCATGTGTGTACATGAGGAGGCAGACCTTGTAGTCACAGGCAGTCGGAGGTGAGCCATTGTCTGACCTCATTCTGGTAACAGGAAGGTAACAGGCAGGAAAGGTTTGGGCTGGGTGTGCAGATAAAAAGCTATAAATATTACAGCTACACCATGGGTTTCTGTATGTGGGAAGTTCCAATGATATTATGTATAATTTACACTAACCGACTTCATTGATTTCAGAATTTATTTTTTAAATTAATTTACTGACTTGCCGAAAATAGCTTTCCATGGTGCTGAAAATGTGCCTATACTTGGTTTATCACTGTGAGGGTTAATATCACTTTTTATTTAAAACTTTTTAAAAGAATGCATTGTTTTTTTTTTGTATTTTTGTAAGTGTAAAAATTTAAAAATAAAAAAAAAGTGCCTCCTCTGTGAAACATCATAGACCTGCAGGCCGGTATCCCAATAACAAGAGATCTGTAAGCCAGGAGCCCCCCTGTAATGGTGATAACAGCCCACATGTCCGCCAGTGTGCATGGCACGCATGCTCTTATCATCTCTAGTCTGGACTACTGTAACCTCCTCCTCTCTGGTATTCCACTAACCCGACTCACTGCTCTACAATCTATTATGAATGCTGCAGCCAGACTCATGGCAGGGTCCTCTCCTCCTGTGTCACTGTCTGTATTAGTCTGTCATCTGCAACCCCTATTTAATGTACAGCGCTACGTAATATGTTGGCGCTATATAAATCCTGTTTAAATATTAATATTATTATTTATTATTAGAAGTAATACTATTTAACCCTGAGTGAACAGATTGTAGAGAACATGAGTCATATCTATCTATAGTAATAAAAAAGTTTCTTCAGTCAATCATTTTCTGGATTTTCATTGTCATAATCTGTGGGGGCATGTCCCTTGCCTTTCTCCATAACTGGGAGGTTTGTGCAGGGACAGATTTCTTACCTAGGCCATGGGGTGACGTTTGTACTGCTATCACAGCTGGAATATTATCATTATCTATATATAAAATTGTATGTATGTGTGTATGTATGTATGTGTGTGCTCCACCATCACTCCAAACTTGCTAGACATATGACTCATGTGAGTGCACCAGTCATCTTTGTACAGCGCTGTGCTATGTGTATTCTGTATGTGTGTATGTCATCACTATGAAACGCATGGAGACTTTTTAACCAAACTTGCCATACATATGACTGGGATTCATGTGAGTTCACCGCTGATCTTTGTACAGCGCTGTGCTATATGTCAGAGCTATATTTGCATCTTTGTATGTAAGTATGTATTGCTCAGCACAGTTTTTGCTTTATTTTTTTTGGACTATAATATAGGATTGCAAAAAATAAATACCCAGGCAAGGCCAGGCAATCAGCTAGTAATACATAAAAGGGGCTTAGCATTGAGCTGTTCTGCCCACAGACATCATGGCTCCCATTATTATCATAGCTGCCCCTATTTGTCTCCTGAAGCTAGAAAACAAATCCTGGTATGTGTATCCTGGGGGCATAAGGTGCAAAATGCATGAGGGCCCCTGGACTCTCCTGACAGAACAGGGGCCACAGTGTTGGCTACACCCAGCTTGCAGAATGCTATGAGTGAACAATGAGTGGTGGGAGAGCGCTATGAGCAGACCCAGCCCAGCTAGCGGCAGCCAGGCCCCTGCCCATGTATAGGGATGCCGGGGGTGCCTCCTCTCATGTGTCGGTGACGTCCTGGGAGTGAGAGGAGTTTCCGGAGCTGAGGATGAGAGTGCCGGGCGGCGCCGGTATACACAGCATAGGATTCTCCTGAGAGGAGGAGGAGGGGGCGCTGCGTCACACAGGGATGAAGGGTGACACGGTCAGCTCTCCAGGCTGCAGGTATGGAGGGGTTGTCACTGGAAGAAGTGATTTCCCCATAGGAGTGTCACCTGTACAAACGTGTGTGTGTGTATAGATGCTGCACCTAGTGTGTGTGCCGCTCTATTCCCAGACATTGCAATGTATGGGGAGGCTAATCTGTATATTCATAATCATTGTATTATGGCCTGCAGAAGATTTATTACTAATCACATCACACCCAAAAGTGCCTTCTGCGCCTATAGCAGAGATGGATGGAGACAGAACGGGGCCCTAAGCAAGGTAGCAGCTTGGGGCCCCAGTTTTTTCATTGCAATAGGTGCAGGAGAACCCCCCATGTTCATGGTGTATAATGGTATGGTCCATTAGTCACCAGCCTTAGACAAGCCCATGGATCAAACCAAGTGTGACATTTATGCAAGAGTTTGTAGGTTGTCATTGGGCCCCGCTGCATTATCCAGGGGCCCTAGGGTTGTCTTGTGGATGACCTGGCTCTGGTCTATGGTGGTTATATATAGAGAGAGAACTGGGGGCATGTATACCACCAAGTGTGATGAGCAGAGAACAGGTGGAGCACCTTGGGGGGGTGATGGTTATAAAGGTTGTCACCGTCTATGTCCTTGCTTGCAGAGAAACCCTTATCCATGGCATTTATTATCCTATTCTGCTGCTTTCATTGATAGATTTCCAGACACAAGATCCTAATATGCTCCGACTCACAATCTAAATCTCGATTAGTGCTGTGTTTGTCTCATTTTCTCTTCCTTTGCTCTGCTGGTTTTGAGGAATTCCAATAACTCAGCCCTTTTATTTATTTTACCAGCCTTGGTTAGGTTTTCCATGTCAGCCACACTTTGTAGGTTTGTGTTCTTTCATTAAGACTGTAAGGTCTCAGAGGTTTTTAGGATATTCACCAATGGACCCCCCCTGAATAATGCTTGCTCATTGTGTATGAGATGTGATTGATCCCAGTATTAAGTCAGCTCAAGTCTTACATGCTGGTAAAGTCCTTCTATAGGGAACATATTGCAGATGTCATCCCTTGGGTTAGGCACAATGGGTACAGGTTTAGAGAGGACTGGTGATCTTGTAGACCTGATCTGCCCGTGAATATATCTGTGATATGAATGTATATTTTGCCATGGTTTCTTTTTTATATATATATATATATATATATATATATATATATTCTTCATTCATTATCAAGGGTGTCAATTTGCATTGGGGAAAAACAATGATTCACAGGGACAACGATAGGTTTATAATAGATAAAATAGAACCCTGACTACGATTTGACAGAACAAAGGTAAAGCCATGAGGCATGTTAACCAGGTTGCATTATGTGTGATCGGAGTGTCACCGGTGTGTATGTAAATGTGCTGACTGTGACTAGAGTGCAGCTCATGTTGTGGGAGGACAGGAATCTTTGCTGCCTCAGGGGATGGATATTCTTGCTGGCAGCTTGCAGTTGCTTCATGTATTTTTTTTTCTCCTGGAGAGCAAGTATAGACAGGGTGCTTGGCTTTGATGCAAACATATATTAATCATTTCCCTCCTTCTCTCTTTTTTTTTCTTTCCTTTTGTTTTTTTTTATTCACTCTTAGGATTACAGAGAGGATGGCATGGATTTAGGAAGTGATGCTTGTAGCCGCTCAAGTTCGGAATCCAGCTCCAACAAAGTGACCCCCTGCTCGGACTGTAAATCTTCCCCCAGCCTGGATCTGGCTGCCCTGGAGGACTATGAGGAGGAGGACTTTATGGTGGACAAGGTGAGCGATGAGTGGGAGGATGAAGATGAGGAAGAAGAGGTTGGTGGTGATGAAAGATTTCCCAAGGACAACTGTTTTGCAGGGTCTGTGACTGGCAGAAGTTTAGCAGAGGAGTTTGAGGACATTAAAGGAGGGAATTTGACTACCACAAACGGTAACCTATCGCATCGGCACAAATTAAACGGGAACTTAGTCACTGGTAAACCCCTAAGTAAAGGAAAGCACAACCCACCAAAGCCGCAGAATAGTTCTATCAGAGGACCTCCGGTGAACTCGTTTGGTGGTTCTGCCGCCATCATGAGGGAGGAACCACAGCTCCCTACTATGGACTGGGAAGCCTTGGAGAAGCACCTTGCAGGACTACAGTTCCAGGAACAGGAGTCCCGGAACCAGAGACAAGCTAGATCAAATTACACATCTGTAAGTAGTTTTTTACTCCTATTTAAGTGTGACACTGCAAGTGGGTTGATTACTGTGTAGGAACAGCATGGAGCAAATGTCATATTGCTGAAATAAAAATAAAAACCAGAGATGTTTAGATCTTCCTCCTTCTCTCTCTCTCTCTCTCTCTCTCTCTCTCTCGCTCTCTCTCTCCTTTACTGTATCTTCCTTTTTTCTCTTATTTCCCTTGCTCTCTCCATAGCCTTCTCTCTTTCCCTGCCTCTCATACCCCTCCCTTGCTCTCTCCCTCCCCTTTCTCTCTCTTTCTTTCTTTTTCCCCTTCTCTCTCCCTTTCTCTCTCTCTCTCTGTCCCCCTTCTGTGTCTCTCTCTTCTCTCTCCCTACCCTGCTCTTGCTTTCTCTTTCTTGATACCCCCCCCCCATTCTATCTTCTCTCTCCCTCATCTCTCCAGTATGTAAAATAGCTGGACTCCTAAACCAGAAAATAATATATTGTCTGTGCTCTCTGCTTTGAGATCATTGGAAGTCATCAGAGTAATTTTGGGTCTGTGCCCGCCTCCTCCACTAACAGCTATGACATGCCAGACTGGTTCCAAATTCTTTTTTAATTCCTCAACATGTGCAGTGTACTGTGACAGGCGTGGGGGCATTATAAGCAAGTTGTTGTTTTTCTGAATTCATACTCTGTTTAAGGAATATGACCAATTTACAAACTATGCTTGGTGAATATTTAAATGAAAAGTAAAATGTATTATATATTGATAACAGTGCAAAGAACAGTCATCATTACCCCAAAGCTTTAGTAAAAACTACAAATATCTCATCATTTACGGTGAGTTGAGAGAAGAAGACACAAGAATAGGAGAGCTTGTGTACATGGATGTTCTTGGCAACATGAGAAGAAATAAGCCCTATGGAGCTGACACTGTGTTTTATTTGGCTGCCCAGCCTAGGAGCTGAATGTTCTCCAGGGCACTGCTGTCATAACATAGCTGGAAGGATTGTAATGGTCATAAAAATAGTGACCAGTGTTTATCCATGTGTTCAGGCACATTCTGGTGTTATTTAAAGAAAGCAGTTCGCCATGTGGGCTTTCTTTTAAGTATCTTACATTTGTGTTGTGGCCTGGCCATACAGCTGAATTTTTCATCAGTAATTATTTATTATTATTTATAATAAACAGGATTGATATAGCGCCAACATAAAGTGCAGCGCTGTACAGTAAATAGGGGTTGCAAATACCAGACAGATACAGGAGGAGGAGAGGACCCTGCCCCAAGGAGCTTTACAATTTTATCATCTGTCAGATTTTTTTGATTAATTACTGCACCACAGTGGGCTGCCAACTCAATGCAACAGACATGATCTATTCAAACTCTCCAAGGCTGGAGAGAATACACTTTCATCAGTGAACCTGGGTGATCCAGCAAACCTGGAATGGATTTCTTCAAAGGCATTTGCTATTTGCTGGAAAATTTTTGGAATCCTGGTCCAGGATCACCCAGCTTCACTGATGAAAGTGTATCCTCTCCAGCCTTGGAGAGCTTTAATAAATCAGGCCCTATGGACCTTTACATAGTACTACACCTTTGTGATGTAGTGCACTGGGGCAACCCTTTAGAAATGATGGCAAAACACCATGATTTGTGCTTTGCCATTACCAATAATGAAATGCATGTTAACATAATGCAAAAGTGTGAATCTAGTGTTGAAATATACAGGGCTTTAAAAATTATTCAGATACAGATTCTTTTGACAGGGCCCCACCACCCACCTTGCAGTTATACTTACCTTCCTCTACTGATCTCTTTGTTGAAACCCCTGGAAATATTCAGTTCATCAGGGATTGGGGAAGAATAAAACCACCACTCCTTGCTCCAAGGATGCAGCCAAGTCCTGAAGACTGTCATGTGGGGGAAAAAAAAATTAAATTGCTTTTAAAGTGATGATCAATTGATAACTGTGCACCATGCCACACTAGCAAGGTCTCTTATTTGAGTAGTTGATTGATCCCTTTATTACCCATTAATATTATTATTATAATTATAATAATAATAATATATTGTGTTTTTTTTTCCTGTTTGTTGATCGGTGTTAATATATGATTTGAATATTTCCCTTTAAAAGGAATATCATATCGTTTATTTATAACATGCTGATATGCACAGTTTGAATTTTCTCTCATCTTTTTCGTGTGTTGCCAAATGCTTGTGTATCTTTTAAATTATATCCTACACTTGTTATGTTACCAATATTGTTTAGTGTAAAGTATCATACACCTTAACAGCCAATCAGATTGATCAAATTCAGTAAAATCCCAGATCAATCTTAATGGCTTTATCCAGCAACTACATTTTGCACCTATTGTCCTAATAAAAATGTGTTTGTTAAAACTCCGAGCAATAGCATTAAAGGTAAATTTTGCTTGGATGTTTGGTCGTTGAGTTAATCTTGCTTAGACATTGTGAATACATATACATAAAATCAGCATTGCAAATGAAGAGCTTACCTTAAGGAAGGTCATGGAAAACTCAACATAGATAAAAGATACAAATAATTACTTCACAAGCTATTTTTGTAATTTAATAATATTAAACGTTGGTCATTTCCATTTCAGAACTTCCTCAGAAATCTAATTTTCTGCTTTTGCAGTCATAATTCAGGCATCCCCTACAATGGGTTTAAAGTAGATTGAAATAATAATTGAATGACATATTCACTGAATCTCTGTATATACAGTTGCCATGCCTCCCCTCTAGTATCAGCTGCATTCACCAGTAGACACACTATTTGTGCACTCTGTGTCAGCATGGTCTCCATCAAGTGACAACACAGGAGCTAAGTTGAGAGACAGTTGTCATCCCACAACATGAATTGCCTGACTTTTGTTGTTCTAACTTGATGACATGGTATGGTAAAGCACTGTATACCCTAAATCCTTGCCAAATACAAATACTTTACTTAATATGAAGAATGTGATATTTTTTTACCTTACTGACTCCTGAATGAGAGGGTCAGTCTTTAGGTAAACGCACATATTATAATCTGAGTGTAGTCATTTCTGCAGATCTTTAGCTAAGCATAAGCCTCAGAGTAAATCTTCTCAAACATGCAGTAGATCTTAAACCAATCACTAAATCTCCATAAACTTCAACACGCAGACTCAAAAGTCATTTTTAGTCTCATGCAATCAGCAGCTTTCATTAAATCAGTGGTCCCCAACCTTTCTGATAGCAGGGCCTGGTAATATAGAATCAAATGTTGCAGCGGCCCTGTACAGTTTACACTACTCTGCTATTCTCAGCAGCTTGGCCTCCTATCAGCACACCACTTGAGAATAGCAGAGTAGTGTAAGGGAGCTGGTCCAATCCGGTCCAGGATTCAAAACATTTTCTAGCAAATATCAAATGACTTTGATAAAATCTATTTCAGGTTTGCTGGATCACCCAGCTTCACTGATGAAAGTGTATTCTTTCCAGCCTTGGAGAGCTTTAATAAGTCAGATTCATTACACCAATATAGTCTACTACTATCATCACCTATAAGCTGATCCATATCAATGATGTGCAGTTAGAGAGAAGAAGGCTGCAGGCCCTGGAATGCAACAAGGAATGAACAAAATTTGATTAAAAGATTCTAATATAAGCACCATACCACTACCAGGCTTGTTGGCAGCCCTGTGTATAACACACTAAAACCACATCATTTACCTGTACTAGAAGATCAGGAGAGGCTGTGACCTCTTTTTTTCTACGTTTTTTTCTTTATAAACTGAAACTAAAAATTGAATTACTAAAACACATTACAACCCATCCACAGCTCCTGAAGTAATAAGGACTAATTCTCCTATCATATTAGAGAGCTCAACCACTGTTGTGGCCATAAAAGATTCCATCCATACATTTCATATTGCCATATACATTATGAATGATCCTAACGTTTTAAACTGTAGAGATAATATACCAGCTCTGGTAAGAACTATAAGAACACTGCTTTATGATCACAAGCAGAACTAGAGGGATAAATAGTATTCTGTATGTATATTTTAGGACATGGCCATCTATTTTTTGCCCCCTAAAAATGCCTGGGGTACAACATGTAACTGGATTTAGTGTAGATTTTAGCTGGCTGTCCTTTACCCCGTAGCCTGGTCCAGCGGTAACTCTGTGTTTATAGTAACATTTTGAGCTTATTGTCTAAACTAAGCCAGGAAGGAAGCTAGAAGCAGGAAGGAATTTGCTTATTTCCCAGACATTCATCCAAGTCCTGTAAATTCAACCTAAGAACAGATTGCAGTCAGGTTCTAGGACCACTTCGAATAGTTCATTGCCAACAGTGCAACAAACTCCCCAGATCTTCTTTTGGTTTACAGGGGCCGAAGTTCCCATTTCTTTTACACTTTAACCATAGTAAGGAACAATACAGTTTATAGTAAACATTAGTCTGAGACCTATAACATTTTATTTATTGGCATAAATAAAATTAGTAGGTGACTTTTGAAATGGAGTGTTCTTTCCATTGGGATCCTTTACACATTGCCAAGTTATCCAAAAAATGATATACAAAGGGAAAGGTTATCTCTGGTCTCTTATTATATTGAAGAACCCTTTTTGTCACAGTTGGCCTTGGGGAGTTTTTACCAAATTCCCCATGTTCTCTGCAGCCCCCCATGCACCTTGCACTCTGTGTGTTATGGTTGCACGATACATCAGGGGTATAACCATATACACATGTGATAACGGAAAATAGCTCTAAGATCTCATGAGGAAGTGGTCTGCAAAACGCGTAGAGAATATTAGGTGGTTTGAGCCACCTCTTTCAAACTTCTATAGCTTTGATGTACTATACTGTTTGTGTCTTTTTGCAACTCTCGACACAGGCCCAGAACTGATATGGGAGAGTAGGCAGGTTCTGGCATCATGACGTCACTCTGAGGGAAATTTCTTCCCCTTTGAGTGATACCCGCATGTTTGGTCCGTAGCCCGTGCATTTAGTGGTTTGTGAGGTCCAAAAAGGTTGGAGACCACTGGATTAAAGGTATTAGAAGAAGAAGCATCAATGAAGGATGGGTCAATTACCATTTTGACGTGGTCTTTTACCTGGTTGATTGTATTCTGAATGTATTTTTAATCTACCTATTTTATATACAGCGCTGCGTAATATGTTGGCGCTATATAATATATATATATATATATATATATATATAAAATATATCTTGTTTATTATTATTAATAATAATAATATTAATCCACAATAAAAACACAATTATAACATGTAACCTTAATTTTAAGACATACTGATATGTAATACTTTGTTATAATCTTTTAAGATGACATTGTCAAACTGCTAGGTTTGTATGCTGTGCATTCCTAACTGTATTCATATTCAGTTAAGAAGATTATTCTGTTTGCTGTACCAAGGTTGTGTAGGCAAGATGAAGCTCCTTAGGGATTATGTGAATACAGGTGTTAATTAAAATTGCAGTAAGATTGACAGCAGGTGGCACATTCACAGCTCGGATATGATGATCTATTGAGTCATGCATGGAGGGAGACCGCACAACGATCAGTATGTCCCTCTGATTGTAAGATGCTGAAGTTTTTTGTAGATAATAAACTGTTTAGGTGCATTGCAGGTGCAGTGGAGGCTGAAGGTAATTAGTTCAAATAGTTGGAATATTGTCTTAGGTGACAAGATATTATTATTATTTGCAACCAAATATAGATAAGAGTACAAAACTTTAACCCTTACAACTACTAGGATTGTTGGGCAAACCCGTAGGCAGACAATTAGGAGAAGGACACCAATGCCTATGGTCAAACTAATGTCAGTAATCGGCATAAATGTTTTATTTTAGTTTTGGATATGATAGGAAAGGGTAAGAACCCCAGTACGATTTTACTGCTATTCGGGGCTCCAGATTTTACCTCTTTTCTGCTTATCTTTAGTAAAACCATTATCACCCGTGTACACACACCCCAAATGATTGTCCCCTGAAACAAATAATTGTGTTGCCCCCATCTCATTTAATGATCTACCACAGAAGATCATTAGTTCTACTGTCTTTGGAAAAGATCAAGAAAGATCATTTCTAGGGACAGATGTTTACGGTCTTTACACAAGTTTTGTTAATTTTGACTGATATTACAACACAAGTGTAAATAATGTCAATGTAAATATACTTGATCCTACTGATCATCTAGAAGTATTTGAAATTATATCAATGTTGGATCATTTTCACCTTTATTTTTAACTAACATATTGCATGTGACACAAAAGGTTGGTTGATAAGGGTTAACCAAGATAAAAAAACAAATTTTAATCAACATTCTTCCCAAAATGTTATCACAAAAAAAATAATTTTGATTAATTCGACAATTCTATTGAACAAAAAGGTAAAAAAGGTCATTTAGTCACCATATAATTTTCTTCTGGGTTGACTGAAGGGTAAACACTGGAACACTGGAATGTGTGCAAACATCAAAGACACCATTATGCTGGAACACATCAATGAGGAGCACCTGAAAATCCAAGAACATCAAATAAACACCTGGAAGTATGAAATTTCAGGGAAGGGTGGTAAACATTCTGCAAATGGAAGTCTGAAAGGCATCTTTCATTCCTGATATATGGCACTATAGGCTTGACCAAACAAAGGGACATTCAGAAGTTACATATCAACTAGTAGTGATTTTTTACTTGAGTTCCTCTAAGCCAGCTAAATGCAGTAAAAGATTGGGCTTGGAAGGGTTATCTGATTTACTGGTAGGCATTTGGGACCTTGTTAACCAGTAATTAGAGCTCTGTTCTGCCCCTCTAACACATCCTGTCTCAGGCTTGTTTAGCAGCCCCTCCTATTCCCTCAGCAGTGCTGACAAGGCAAAGAGGAATCTAAAAAGCAGACACTTTTATGTTTGAATTTCATAGAGCTATAAGATTATCACATTTTTAATTAGGATATATTTGCACAACACTTGTAGACTCTGGTTACTTTAAAGCTGTTAATATTTAGAAAACCCTTTCCTATCACAGCCATGAATTGCTGTTCTAGATATTCTGAGGGTTATTATTATTATAATATTATTATTATTATTATTATTAATAATAATAAACAGTATTTATATAGCACCAACATATTATGCAGCGCTGTACAATAAATTGGGGTTGCAAATGACAGAGAGATACAGACAGTGACACAGGAGGAGCAGGGGATTCTGCCCAGAGGAGTTTACAATCTAAGGATTGTTTTTTTTTTTTTATTTAGGAAATCGGAAAATAATAAGTAAACATGTTTTGGTTATTGATAGCTGATTGATAGAAATGCTAACGCAGAACAAGTGTTCTTTGCACCTGAAAAGATAGGTCCGCCGCTTAAGTGTGCCCCATTTCCCCTTTCTTGTGTGATCTCAGAGAATGATGACTTTACCCTATGCCAAATAAAAGCAAGAGAAAAAGTGATAATATCTTTATACCTTGCAGTTTACATTTTTCATTTTTACGATAGCGGAGGACGAGAATATACATTAAAAGCAGACCTTGAATATAGTGCAAGGGCTGTTTTAAGAATTGGAGGGTATTGACGAGGATCATAGCTCATATACCCCTGCCATAATCCTCTGAAACATCTGCTGCTCTATGCCAGACAACACTGCATTACTTGCTATCGAGTAAAGTGACAATACCTACTTCCTGTACCAGTATTTATTGTGAAAACTGCACTCCTTCACCGTTGTGCCACCTGGAGCAATGGGAGGGATAAAGGGTTTAGTTTTATAATGATTACTTGAAGCTATGCAAAAGTATAGAACTTGAACGTACCTATAGAACTGTGTCTCCATATGTACATTTTGATCTAGTTCAAAATGCCATATTTAAATTTTTTTTAGGGCAAATGGAAACGCATAATATGTTGTGCCATGTATTTTGTTCATTTATATACCTCTTTCATAGGGAAGAAGCTGCACTGTGCACCTGCCCTAAAATACATTGTTACAGCACGTTAACATGTGTTCTAGAAGTATTACTATTCATTACTAGACTTTTCTTTTTAAATGCACAATAAAAAATGATAAAACTTGCATTATTGCAAAAGGTTTAAAATCTCTGGGCTTTGGCTTGAAATTGATATTTGGTAGACCCCCTTTGTTATAGATGGTCAGACAGAAGCAGGCCAGAGCACATGCTAATTCCAGACAGACAACCATAGGAGTGATGGACGATAAAGAGGTAACTGGCTGGTTTTCCATAGCTGGGTTGAAACACAGTACAAATAATACCCAGGAATATTCCAATACTAGACATACACAGTTTGACAAATGTCAGAGAGCAAGCTCTATCCAGTGCCAATGCAAACAGACAAACCTGTAGATCCTGACCGGGTTTGAAATCAATTGATGAGATCTAGTGTGCAATACAGAGACTTGAGATACAACCAGCAGATTGCAAAGATTGAAAGTTGAGTTTTACAGTCTTTGTTTAGTGGCAGTTTACAGCTCTGTGCTTTAGATATATATCGAACAAGTCTTATATATTCATAAATCAGTCACTTCAATATGCCCATAGTACAAGAACATCTACTTTTGTATGTCTGCAGTACAGAAGACTATCTTTTCTGAATCTGAATCCTCTTGCAGTTCTCTTAACTTTTCTTTAGGTTGATGTTTTCTCATAAGCCAGTGTTACTGATGTGTAGGTGATATATAGGACCAGGTTACAGCAGTTTACAGGGTTTTTTTTTAAAGCTTTTTCTATATGACCAGTTTTTTTTTCGTAATGCAGTTGGGCTAATATTATTGCATTTGATTATTGGTTCTGCTAATATTTATACAGTGCATATCAGGAAAGATCATATGCATGATCATCCCCTTTGCATTTATTGTTCAGCTTCTGCAGGTCGCTGAAATGTTGGATGTTTTTTGGAATGGCCTTTTTTATGCACTTATATGTTGCATCCAAAGCCCATTGGAGGGCTGCTAATAAAGTGCTACTCTACAGAATGGCTAAATGCCATAATGAATATAGTGATCTATTAGTAATTTGTAGCCGATATTGACAAGCTAGATGATTTATTACCATAGCATTCTCTGAAACAAAAATTGCTTTTCCACTGTCATGTGAAGGGCACTGATCCACTTTGGTGGTCGATCTATACTGTAATAGTTTGAGCCATAAATACAGCCATAGATAGTGATTAGGAATATATGAATATGGTTAGATTTGTGTGTGGATTAAAACTATATTATTTAAATGTACCTAAGCCCTGTGTATTAGTCCTTTTTATGTTATTAGTTATATAGTATATTTTGCGGTGTGCCAAGATCTCTACTTATCTTTAGACTTTCTATAAAATTTGTTTAGTTCACTCTATAGGGAGTTACTTGATCCATTTGTTCCACTAAATCAGTTAATATTTTCAACTTTTCTTATTAAAAAGTGATCTGGTACAGGGGCAATCTTCTTCTTCCAAAAGGTTTACTGCCTTAGGGTTAGGTCTATATTTAGTCTTTGCTATATTCAGGAACCAGTTTTGTACTGAATAATTCTCCCATGTTTAAGCTCTTGTTTTAAAAAAAGAACCAGGAGGAATAGATACAAACATGACTATGATGACCTTGCCATTCCAACCCTTTTTGTATGCAGTGATTACTTAAGGCCAAAACAGCGGCTCCCTCCCCGAAAATGACAAGAGTGTATTTGGGTGTCCCAGGAGTGGTATACATTCCCTTTAATCAGCATAGCAGCTTACCATATGCAAATCAGTACAGTAATCCTGTGCTAAGGAGATTGCAGCTTGTCATAACGTTGCTGCAGATTTTGTGTCTCCTGTAAGGCTGGCTGCGTGGCTGCTGTATGCTGAGTTTCCTTCTATTTAAAGTATAAAGAAAAATAAAAATTTAGATCTTTAAGGAAAGAGCTACACTGTAATTTTCTTTCAGCAGCTGGGAAAGTATTTTTGAGATGTTATACCAAGAACCTGTCTGCGGAAAAGCTGCATTATGGATACAATCATTACAAATATCACCGCACAAAAAAAAATGTATAGGGTGTGTAATATTCTATGGGAGAATGTCTGAAAACCGATGGCTGCTGTAAGCATGCTGATAATGAAAATAGATGGTTCCCAGGACTGTGCTGTAATTAAGCTGTTTATGTGCAGCTTGGGTTTAATAACATGCTAGCTATTTTTAAAAAACAAAATCTCAGTCTGTGTAATTTGTTTTTCTGTCCTTTTTCAGAGCGTTTACTGCTGTGCATCATTTTCATCTTCCCCACACGTAGTTAAACGGTGGATCCTAATCACATATTGGCATTTCTTGATTTCTTTGAGCTTTTTGGTACATGATGTGTCAAATCTTAGCTACCCATAAAGGGAGATGCCAGTCCTTGCCAGATTAGGTTATGGTCCCATTTCTGTGGTACCCATTCACAACTGTGCTCCTACGTAATATCAAGAGGTTAGGAAGCCTGTACCAGGCACCGTTGTTCCCAATAAAATGATCAGTATCTGTCACCCCCACTCCTCCGGTCCATATCCATTAAAAACATATATGATTCTTTAGGCAATGGAGGTCCCTAAGAGAAATCTGAATGTTCATGTACATCCAACCACCCTATAGGTATATTTACAAAGGTGTGTGCCTGTTGATCAGGGAGATCAGTGATTAACGGGCTCTTCCACACATGACAGATAAAAGAAAAAGTTTTGACATGTACCTTTCTGCTTGGAATCCCCAAACTTGTTCAGCTTTCTAAAGCCCTTTCAAGTGGTAGGTATTGTTTAAAGAGGAACTAAACTCAAAAGTCCCCTAAAACAAAAAAATATCACTTACCTTTAATTCTGCAAGGCTATTGATCGGTCCAGTGGTCTCCTACATCGGGTCC
This sequence comes from Pyxicephalus adspersus, assembly GCF_032062135.1. Lineage (NCBI taxonomy): Eukaryota > Metazoa > Chordata > Amphibia > Anura > Pyxicephalidae > Pyxicephalus > Pyxicephalus adspersus. The sequence continues at coordinate 45,097,814 of NC_092861.1, forward strand.
CGCGTCGTACTGGCATCCATCTTTGTGCCGGTGCTCCAGGCGCCGCCATCTTCTCCTCTTCTTCCTGGTTCTTCTACCTACGTCACCTGACCCAGGCATGAGATCGGGTGATGTAGGTTGGAAAAAAAATTTGCATGCGTGAGATCGTCAATTTTTTCCCTTTTCACGAAAAAGCTTCTTCTGCTCATGCCTGAGATGCTCTGGCATGAGCAGAAGGAGCACCCAAGAGCTTCCCGGGATGTGTGACATAGGTATCCCCGGAGATCTCCCCATAGGTATCCCCTTGCGCTCCCATTCAATGACGCCTCGGTCAGTGGTCAGCAAACTTTTTTAGGCCACTAGGCCATTTTAGGAGGTCAAGAAGGCACACTAGGCCGGACTCTCTCTCTCAAATATCGCGCTGATGGCTCCGCCCCCCACCAGGAACACCCCTGAAGGGAAATACCTCTCCTTCGCAATGCATACGGAGTAGAGAGAACGTCCCTGATAGAAAATCGCTCTCCTTTGCAATGCATACAAAGGAGAGGGAACACCCCTGAAAGGAAATCCCTCTCCTCCGCAATGCATATGGAGGAGAGGAAATGTCCCCTTACCCCCGCATGTGGCTCTGGAGCCGCAGGTTGCCCACCCCAGCCAGCCGGGATTAGGCCGGACCGACCAGGGGGGGCCGGAAAGGATCACTGGCTAGGCCAAATCTGGCCTAAAGGCCGGAGTTTGACGACCCCTGACCTAGGCGATTAAGAAATAGAGGGGGGTGCTGCACCCATTTTTTTTTAAAGGTTGTGTACCCTTTTATGTAAAGTGAAAATTGTGAATTTAGGTACACTTTAAGTAGTGGCATTGGAGCTGCCAAGAACAGCTGAGTTGTATTGTTTCCAAGTGGTCAGTAGAAGGGTGAATTGGTATGTAAATTATAAGCTTGTTTTTAGAGCAGCTTACAGGTAAGCATTATGTAAGCCTTTGTAATACCGAGACTTTACATACAAATGGTGGTAACACCTACAAAGTTCCTGAAAATAATGGCTGCTTTTAGAGTCATAGGCATAACATAATAGATTTTGTGGTAACCCTAAATTATTATAGGACATGTTTTGTAGTCAGTGTTGCGATTATAGTGCTTGATGGGTTCCAGCTTTTCAAAGCATCTAGGCAGGTGGCACACCAGGTTAAAAGTGTATGTCAAGCAAAACACTTTTTTCCCAGCTTTTGCATGGATAGGGGGAAGGATAAGAATGTAGGATAAAAAAATTTTCACCTACTGTACTGCTGACAACATTTCGACTGGAAATAATGGGGTAATTGCAACAGGTACACAGATGGCAATAAAGATCTGAGAATGGTTCTAGCCTTCTCCAACTAAAATAAAACATTTTTATGTCTGTCTTTGTTGCTGTTGGAAATTTGCCCTCACTTGTAGCAGGAGAGGAAGTGGGGGGGAAGTCTCTTCAGAAAATGTTTTTGACATGCCATGCACTTTAGGACAGTTTACCTATCTATCCCTACTGCAAAAGAAATGACTGCTCTGAAACTAGAGTAATTAAAGGTTTTTTATGCATATACTGCCAATAATTGACTCAAGTAATATTTATTAACTTTTATGTACATATATGAATTTTTTTTGTGAATGTATTTCTGTTTGCCTTTTTGTTGTATTTATGACCCTTTTTTCACCAAACTTATGTGGCTGCTTTTATATGTTCCTTATCAACCTGGCATTGTTTGGCTATCTATGGAGCACATATAGAATGCAGACCAAGAGACCAAAAGATCATTCAATTTGTCAGGCATATATAATTGTTCTGCTGGTTTGCTGTTATCCTTGTTTTTCATTTACTGGGGAAAATGAGTCCTCATTTTTGTAAATGTATTCCGTTGTATTAGCATTTTCTATTAGAGTATTTCTCGTATCTATTTACTGCTTTAAAACTGATAGTGTTTGAGTTTAGGAGTTTCCTATCTAAGATGTCTCACACACAAATTGGTTGTATATGCCTTCTTTTATTGAATCATGACACATAGGTGTGAGTATACATAAAATCACAAAGGTCGGTAGAGTTTTGTCTTCATCTAGAAATCCTTTCCATTCATTCAGGTACCATAAATGATGTTTTTGTATCACTGGGCCACGTGGCTAATTTCAATGTACTTTGCTCTTTCTACACCCTGAACAAAGGTTGGAGGAGACACCAAGAGGCATGCTTACAGTAATTATCTGTATAGGTAGCTTTAGTTTTACTTCCGAGTTGCACATGACTTAATATCTTTATAACAACTGGATGTAAAGTAGAATGATCAACGTAAATGCCAAGAATGCTAATGCTCTTCTTCAGGGTCGCTGGGTAAGTGGTAGATGCCATTGATGAATCATATAACTGACTGAAATGTTTTGTTAAATCATTCAAGTATGTGTGTTTAGTTTATATAATGTTTTTTCTACTATATTTAAAAGTTTATAGTAATTGTGTAAATAAAATAGAGTTATATAGGTATGTTGTACTTGTATAAATCCATCTGTAATACCATTTGGTGAAATTTGCGGCAGCAGGAGATTGTAAATTCAGGAGATTGTAAATTCAAATACTAAACACAAAGGTTTTTTTCATTGAGTAGAAAAGAAGAATATAGATCAGCCTCAACTTAGGGGAACCCCTGGTATGTCCACAGCTCACATTATGTTAGTGTGGTGGTCAGTGGGAGGAATACTTCTTACCTCCTACATGCTGGCCAGTAGCAGCAAGGTAAACTGACCTGAGAGACACAAAGTGCTCATTGCTCAAGGCATCCTCTGGAGGAACCCTAGAGTTCTGAGGGACCATGGTTGAAGACTACATATATACATGCATTATTTAAATCAAAGATAAATAACAAAAATTATGTATATGATGGTAGATCCACTTTAAGTTTGACATAAACACTGGTGTGGTGGTATGATGGTATGGGAATGATATTTGGGCCATTTCCTTCTCTGTGGTTGACCAGATGCACTTGTTTAAGTAGGAGAGGGACAAGATGTCATGGAACACATCAGACAAATGTACCTATTTGCTATCTTTTTATCCTGCAAGAATGAATAATCTCAAGAAAATTGGGGACTGCCCAATGGACATAGAGGGAGCTATGGTGGCCTGTATCTGAGTGCTGAATAGTCATTTCTCATGGGACTTGATACTCATTAGGTGTCCCAGGAGTTGTAAAACATGGGCATCCTTTGCTGCTAAAATGTCAGTTGTGGTTCGATTTTTTTTTTCTGGAGGTAAATTACCATTATTCATACAGCAATACAGCTTGACCACAAAGGCCCATCGATATATTTTAGGCCATGTCTATATTATACAAACCGAATATTCATGCTAATTAAACAAGCTCAGTACGCTTGTATATCTTTCTTTATGACCCATTATTACTCGGGTGTAAATGCATTAATGGTTGTTTTTTTTTTTTAACTGTTAATGAAGGAAAGAAAATCGGTCAACTGTGAAGCCCATAGATTCTTAGGAACCAGATCTGTTTTGGTTTAATGTAGACATTAATGTGTACATTTTTTTTACGCTTTTTTTAGTTAAATGTGTAAGAAATTTACATTAGCCACACATTTTGAGTTTGTATTGTAATCTTTTCTTGGCAGTAATTTTTTTTTAGTACTTGCCACTTTTATATGCTTGCTCATATAAACTTGTGATTTCGATACTAAGGTCTAGGGACCTTTCATCACCCCCCTTGGTGTGCATACAGCACCAGTGGATGACAGGAGTGTATTTGTTTCTTATTGCCAGTTCTAGCTGTTCAGAAGAAAAATACTGCTTTACAAGATTTTAAACCTTTCTCAAAACATATGAACAATAGATTTTTGCAGTATTGTAGACATTTAGTCACTCTACATTGTGTACATTGTGCACATCAGTACAAAACCTGTACTTTCCCCACCCACCTGAACTAATGAAATCTGGATTTTTCATGCTGCCAACTTGTTTTTAGCAGTCAACAAAGGCACTTCTACAGTTAAGCGTAGATAACATTGAAGTCTAAATGATTTTTATCCTAATTTGGTTCATCTTTCACTATGATAGTATATATGTATATATATAACACAGTAAAACATATAAGTTAGTGCTGTCTTTGTAATATCATTTGTTATGAGAGCTTACAGATGAGACAATACTCTCTGCCTTGTCTTCTTGTGTCGCATCCTCTCGTAACCGATCACTTAAATACAGGCCACCATTGCTGACCTCTTCTGAGTCACAGACATGGAACAAGTCTGCAAGTCAAAAAATTCAAATCAACTGTTTAATCTACATGCCCGGTCAGAAATGCAGAACATACCAAAACCTGAGACAGCCAGACAGCTAGCATTTTCAGGGAGGCATATTTTTCTCTCAGTTTTTTTCTAACCAGTATGCCCTATATATTTAAAATAAAGTCATCTTATGTAATGCTTTTTGATTTCCATAATTATTAATTGACATTCTTTGTAATTCCTAAGAATTTACACTTTTTATCCACATGAAGTGAGCCCGACTTGGTGCAGAAATTCCATATAAAATAGGTCTAGATGTGCACCAAAATAGCAGTGCCCTGGATGATCCATTGCCTCCGCTTACTTACTGTCAGAATATACAGATTATATTCTTCAGTGATACAGCATTTCTCTGTACCCACCCACTATTTCCATTACTCAGTGTGATTACCTAAGAAATACGTTTTTTCTTGATGTGTACAGGAGCGGCTATTTGAACAGCTCTTTGAAGCAAGCTGACCAGCAGATGGTACTGCGGTTACATGCTTCTGTGGAAAGAACGCTTCATTTATCTATGTGGCTTGCGTTTTCTCTTTCAGATTTATTCCAGCGGGATTATGTATTAAAAAATTGTGACGCAACCATTTTAGGGACTTTTTGGGGTGTGTTTATTATGTATGTATATATTTATTTTTAGGTGTGTTTATATATATATATATATATATATATATATATATGGGATAAGAACAGTGGGAAAAATTCAAGATTCAGACTTTGGAAATCATGGATGCTGCATCCTCAAATCTAAAGAGGGACTTGTTTTTGGCACACAATTGACAATCCAGCATCCAATATGGTGTGGTGATGCATTAGTGCACATGGCACGGATAGCTGGCACATCTAGGAAGGCACCATTAATGCTGAATGTTATAATCAGATTTAGGAGCAACATATGCTGTCATCTAAACAACATCCTTTTCAGGAAAGGTTTTGATAATTTCAGCAGAAAAATGCCAAACTACATTTTGCATATATTTCAGCAGCATGGTTCAGCAGTACAGTCCATGTGCTGCTAAAAAGCCAACTTCTAATATTTTTAGAACTTCCAATTAAATATAAAAGAAAAAAGTTTCTTTGGGAAAATGCATTGTAAATATATTTATTAAACAAGGGCATTCAAATGGCTTGCTACAAGTACATCACCATAAAGTAGTTGTCTGTCAAGGCCGATGTTGTGTTCTTTAACTACACCATTCCATGAATATATAACCATTTTACATTTACCTAAATTAGGAATTATTGTACAAAGAAAGCATTCATTAAACAATTAGACTGTGTTTTTGGCTCATGTAAAATGACTTCTACTGCACGTTGCCCTAGTTTCCCTGCTTCCAATGACCTATACAAGTATTTACATAGTTGCATGTGTCTAATAGACAAAGATCTTTTTTTAGCACAATGGTAATTTATAACTTCACATTTTTTTTAATTGAGAAGTAATAAAAATCAAGTAATTTCCAGGATTTATTGTGGCGATCCAGACTAGTGTGATCTTATTAGTGATTCTGATTGCATCATTTAATGTCTTAATTAAACACAGAAACATAATAGAGCAAGTATTTATGGCTGACTGGGCTTCACCGCCCGAACAGTACATTAGTCTTAAATAATTCAAGGCTTGTATTATCCTTAGAAGTTCAGGAAAATGAAAATGTAACGGAAACAAATCTCATCACTATAATTTGCTTAATTAGAATGTGTTACTTGGTTATAATTTCAGTAAGAGAAGAAAAGGATGTGCCTGTTATTAGATACACACGTCCGTCTGTATAATATTAATGTAAAGCATAATTATAAAATGAAAAAAAAAAAAAGGTTACATTGGAAGTGACTTACTTCGTTTTAAGTATTTTAGCTTTTTTAAAAACATTTTTTATTCATGGTTTGCAAATATCATGTTGCATTGAATTTTTCTTTTTTTTTCTTCCTAGTTTCCTGAAATGACAGCAAATTTTCAGGAAAGGCAGAGAAAGTATAAACAAAAAAATGAAGTTGATCACACACGAGAGCTTCTGATTGTCTCATCAGGGTCATCAGGCAATCAATGTCTTATCTCAGCATGTACATCCAGTGGACAGCCTGGGCTGAGATCAGGCAATTCCAGGCATACAGAAATTAAATGCTTTTCTTGTAAATTTCAGCCAGGTGTTAGCTGACTTTTACCACACAAATAAATGCAGAGTGTGCTTTTGGGGTATTGTAATTTTATTTATACAATTCCTAACTAGACTGTGCATGTGAATCTACAAATAAAGACCACGTGGTTGCCTAAAAAATGATATCCCAACTGATTTGGGAAATGCATGTGAAATTTATTTTGGAGCTTTCATTTTGAAATGTGGCACAGGTCTGTTGAAGCCTTAAGGTGAAACAATACCTAAAAAATTTCACTTTTTTTTTAAAAAAAAAAGGGTGTAGCACCACCCATTTCAGTTTTGATTGCCTCAGCGATCAAAACTCAATGTGAGTGCAGAGCCTCCCGGGATACCTACGTCACTCATCCTGGGACACTCTGGCTTCTCCTTCTGTGCATTTTTTTCGGCTAAGGGGAAAGAGATGCCAATCTCAGGCATGTGCAGTGAGATTGGCTCTCTTTTTTTCATCCTTTACAGTGGGCTACTTCACCCTGCGTAGGTTCGAGATCGGGCAACTTAACAAGAAGACGAAAGAGAAGACTGAGGATGGCGGCGTCCGGCCCGTTTCGGGGAAGGAGGAGCGCCATCGAGGGGATCTGCAGGTGCACGTGTGATTTTTTATTTTCAGTTTAGTTCCCCAATAACAGAAAAGCCCCTTGATGACGCATGGGCATGAGCAGAAGGAGCAGCCAAACACTTTCTGGGATATGTGACACAAGTATTCAAGGAGGCTACGAGTTTCCCCTTTTTCCCTTCACGCTTTTCCGCAGCAGCTGTGGGGAAAGGTCTGCTTTAAGAGAAATGATGCCCTTAGGATAATGTATATTAGTTGGTGAATTTGTGTTTATTTTGTATATTCAGTCGTATGCAACTTTCCTTTTTTTTTTTGCCCATGATTGGGTATCCGTAATGAACACAGATTCACTTTATTTACCAAGATAGTGAACAGCCTATAGTTCTGTAGTAAACCAACTCCATTCGTTGGCTTCTTGAAGTCTTGTAGACTGTTGTAGTCGGGAGTATGTTTGGTGTTTAAATTGTTATGGGTACAATAAGGCTACGTAGACGCATACAATAATTATTGCTGGAAATGAATGACTAATCACCAATGGTCTGATAATTGTTAACAAAAAAAGTGCACAAGTACTGGCCAACGACGCTGATGAACAAAAAATGTTACTGGAAACGAATGACCATCTCGGTGGTTCGGATTTGGCAATGATCCTTTGCCATCTATTGTGTGTAAGGTCTTCAGTGATCGTGGATTGTTCGGTGATACACTTTCTCCTGTACATGTGCATATTTATACAATCGTATTGTTTTAGCATGTGCAGTGTATTGTGCTCAATACAATCATTCAAAATAATCGTGAATAATCGTTGATCAGTTGTTAATCGTTCATTTTCTAAGGGCAATTATTGCACGTCTGTACGTAGCCATAGACTCCAGACAAGGGAGGTTTCCTGGCTAATTTAGATAATTAAATGGCTCCTAGATTAGGCTGATTGGGTGTAAATTGTATATTAGTTTGTAATCCCCTCTTAAGCCTGCTGTGAACCCATCATTTTGCTGCAAAGTGCACAATTTTGTTTTTGACAGAGGTATAAGCAGCACTTTGGAAGTGTAAAACCTTCTGTTGCTGAATTCTTCCAAAAATAATAGTTACCTGACTGCTATTCTTATCCAGTAGATTCATTACATCAAGTCACCTACCCCGAGTACATATCCAAATCTTTAGTTCTGACTGTTAGAAGGAGGTCACCCATGGCAGTTTCCATATCTTATAGATTAGGAAATTCTATAAAATCTCTTGATAGCTTTTTTCCTCCTTTATTTCAATCACTGTTTAGGTCCAGATAAGACTGCATCACAATCAGTTAAAAACTAGATGGTGATTTTTGGCCTATTTAAAAAGTAAACTTACTTCACACTACTTGTGACCTTTGTGTTCAGGTTATGTTCTCGTTGTGCTATATGCCAAGATTCTTCTTTGCAGACAATATTACTGTTCTTGCTTAGAAGATCCTGCGTTTAATCACGGGCTGAAGGAACATATTGATTTTATCATTAAAAAGCCATTCACCCTTTCTATCACATTGTTTTCACATCACTCTCCATTATATGCACAGCGTATACCTGATGTGTTGCAAAATGCACAAAGATGGAATCATTATTACATAACTCTTGTTATTTAGAATATAGCAGAAGAAAGCACTGTTTTGTAAGTGAAAAAAAAACAGTGCTAGTGATTTGGGTGAAGGGCTCTGTGTCCATGTTGTATGAATATTATTTTCCTTACCTTCTGCTAATGAGTCATTTTAACCATTTGTCTCTTGCTTATTTCTCTCTCCCCGTAGAATTAAATAGGAAAATCTTATGTCATGAGCTCAGTGCAGGATGATTAGTTTGGAGGAGAAGGCTCCTGACACAGGGTTTCTAGCTCATCTTTTTCTGGAACAGGATGTTCAATTGTTAAAGCAGGTCATACACTGTTTCATAATTTTTTTTTTAGATTAAAAAAACTATGGAACTCTTGATTGACATTTGGTCAATGTATTGATTAAACATTGATCAGAAATAGCCATTCATTTATCAATTGAGCAGTAGAAAGCTAGCACCGGCAGCTAGATATTCTGTAGTAATACAGCGGGAAGAGCTCCCTGACAACCACCAGCCAAAAGGAGTGTTTCCTGCAGTATTCCTTAACAGTCAATGTAAAAATTGGGCCCTGGTGTCAGGGTGTATAGTATAAAGTCGCAATGACTGGTGGTTGCCAGGGAGCTCTCCCTGTTGTATTTTTGTAAACTTAGTGAAAATATATGTATTGAGCAATCTGATAATTTTCCAATAGTGTACAGCAGTATTCCAGGAAATTCAAGGATTCAGATTCAAGGCAGGCTGATATTTATTATTTACCTGGTCATGTACAAAGCATCTTGCTTACCAAACTGATAAAGGAAAAATTTGCCTAAAACAGTAAAAATGTCCCTCTTATTTTTTAATACATGTTATTAGTAATTGGTATTTATTTTAGTTGGTTTATTTCATATAGTATTTTGTGTTTTTAGCCAATCCCTTCTAAAAGCATTCATTTCATCTTTTCCAAATAGTTTTCTACAAAACAGTGAAGCTTTACTCTCATGAATTCTTGTGAATTTTTAGTTATGTTTTGGGGAATGCTAAATGTTGTCCATTGCTATTTTCAGGATAATGAGTTACTTGGAAGGAGGCATGTCTTTTGAGCTCCTAAATTATAATATTTTCAGTTGTGTGTTGTTGGCAAATATTGCTTTTGTTGTGGTCAGTACAACTGTGAAAAGGCTCCATGGGGAACTACGCTGTCCACAGGTAGCAGAAAGTGTAGCATAGTGTCAGTGGGCTAGAGGTACATTGTATTGACAGCTCTTCCGCATCCTTGTACAAATACTTCAGCTATTATGAAATTCTTGTATATTAAATCTGTCTGGCCTTGTCCTCAATTACATATGCCTGAGGTTTTCATGTCTAGAATATAAAAAATCCCTTTGTCCCTGATTTGTATACCCAAAAATGATTCCAAAAGAGAAATGCAGATAAACTTTAGTGCACATTGTGAACCTGGAATACATCTTCTCATTATTATTGTCTACAATATAAGTACAAGAAGTAGTTAGTAAGCACATCTCAAATCAACATTCTCAAATCATAGTCTGCTGCAGTAGTGCACGGCAAAGCACAGATACAAGTGCTGATGGTGATGAATATGCTGACCAGCGCAATTTGCTTTAATGCATAATGTGTGTATTGATTGGGTCTTAAGCTTAAAGCCCACATACATGTTACAATGTGACTGTACAATCTCTTTTAGATTCATCATCAACAAACAGTTGCCTGACTGGATAAAGATTTTTTCCGATAGTTACCCATATGCTTCGTTTTGCAATTCACCTGGCACATACCAAAATTCTTTTCCCCAGAGCAAAGGTATCATATGTCAGTATTCGCCATAATGCTCTTGGTTAGGTGTGCATTGTTGAAATGTTTGGTCTCTGCCGTGAATACGGATTATGTCAGCAGTTAAGGAGGACTCATTGCTGACTCATTCCCTGTTTGTGGACCTGATGTAAGTCTGAGTAATTCTGTCCTAGGGATACACAGAGTGACTGTTCATATGTTTTCCGGTTAAGCCTCAGCCCCATAGACATATAGACATATACAAGGCTACACCTATAAGGATAAATCAGTGCTTATCAGACTTGGTAAAGATGATTCATTTCAGCAATCATTAGATTTCTATATTTCTATAAAATCGATCACATAAATGTACTGTATATTGTTAATATAGTAATTATAGTAGGGGATCCCTGACCTAACCTGAAAGGTATTTTTAGGGGTTCCTCTATAATAAAAGGTCTGGAAACAGTGGCATATAGTCTACATCATAATATCATTCCAACTCTGCAGATTGACTAATTGGAGTTGTTACAAAAGATTTTGTACATGAAGAATGAAAAAATTGGGACCACTATTTAACACAAACAAACTATAGCTTCTTTGGCTTTTTAATCCAGCCTGTCAAATATTGGTACAAAATTGTCCACTGGCAAAAAAAAAGTGCAACCAACCCTGTTCCCACTGAAACTGAATGTATGGCTTCTTTTACTTTTAGGTAATGGCTTTTACACGTTATTTATATCAGTTCATACAAACACTCTCCCTCCATCTGATACTGGCCCAGCCCATCTGTCAAATTTTAAAAAATCATTGTGTCCCCTGATTCAAAAAGTTTGCCAAACCCTGGTCTAACATTGGTAAATAGGCTTACACATGCACAGAAAATAGGTCTGGACGAAACTCACAAAGAATCCAAATACTCAACAGTGTATTTAACTTTCCTGTGCACTCTTGTTATTAGACAATATCAGACAAAATATATATAGACAAATTAACAGTAAAATATCTCATAGAGCCCATGGTACCATCTTCAAATACAAAAGAAAAGGTCCTGAGTGTACATATTTTGATTTTTCCTGGATGCTGTTTAATCCTTACTTTAGAATCTACTACAATTGCAAACTGCACCTCCCCCCCCCCCCTTTTCCCTTTAGACCCTTTATTTACCTTTAAAAGTGCCAATTGTCATGACATTCACAGCATCACATTCAGAATTGACATGTTACACAAATGTTTGATGTACGTGACTCTGTAGGACAGGTATCCCATCATTCAATCATTAGGTTGCTCCCCTAGATTAGTTGGCACCCCTCTAGGTTGAATGACACCCTACTCAATATACTAGCCTAACCTATATCTACTCAAAACTGTAATTTTAGCTTTTGTTAGATCCTGGGGAAGCAAAATGTCCTGCCAGTTGAATTGTTGTGGGGTTATCATGTAATAGCATAAAGAAAAAAGAAACCTAAAACAAGTACAGATGTTAGATTTTCATCTATCACAACTGTATGTCTCCAGTGAAAATCTAGTGTTTGTACAGCTGTCCCCTGACGTTGCTCGACTAAATTTAGCACCTAGCGTATGACTGGCTTAGGTATGATACTTGCTGTCACCGTGTTGTATTTTTATGTATTTCATATAATGAAGAAAGAGTAGCAGCAACACCCAGCACACCCAGGTGAGCAGTGCAAGAGCTGAGATTTTTGGCAGACTGATCTGATCTATTTAACTGCTTGATAAACAAGGGTAACATTGGACCAAATGCGTCAGTTTATTATCCAGCCAAAAGGGTGGCAACGGGCAGCATTGGACACAGCATGTGGTGTCCACGGGTGGTTTGGTGCCCCATCCGCCTCCAGCTTGGTGCAACCTGCGAACATGAAAAAATAAATGTGTAAGCAGTTTTTTTTTTAAATAAGTGTACAATACAAAAAAGGTAATAAAAATTAACCATTTCTCCAGGTTTTATCAGCTACTTGCAAATGCCTAAAAATATTTACCCTTTGTTACTGCAATAAATGCCATAGTAAAATACTGCTAGACTGAACTTAACATAATAGTTTTAGATAGGCTTGTACTGTTGGGATCTTAGGGCCAACTTGCAGTATCATTATATACATAAAAAGGTTACATATTGCTGACTTTTTTTTAGAGATTTTGTAATAATTGACCCCTGCAATGTGCTGAATAATTTCCTCCTTTTCATCCTATTTTCAGTCTGAGCTGTAGACACCACCAGTCCTCTTTTTTTTCCCATCCCTCTGTGTTCTCAGAATGCTGACAATGGCTACATTAGAACCAATGGGATGGGAAAGCAGCCCAGGCAAAGGCCGAGGCCTGAGCGCATTGCTATTGAAGGCATTGTTTAGTCATTGTCATTCAGACTTTATAGGAATGTGCTCCGTTCTTGGGGCCAGGACTGCGTGTGAAAGGCTCCAGTGAATTCCTAATGACATCTCCCTGTAAAGTGTTGTAAAGTGTGACAGGTGACTGTAACTGGCAGCGCACAATAATAGGCTGGCACGGTATAATAGTAGAAATTCTTTTGGTTTCTTGGAGATTTTCTTTTTTATGTCTGTGTAGTTCTGTACATTTGTGTGATATTGTTACTGCCAAAGGGGAAAGGAGCAACTTTCAGGAATAATTAAAGCATGGCCATGTGAACGGTGGCGAGGAATAGACGCCGGATGCCATGTTACATAACATAGCTAGTGGCTGTACAGCCTCTCATTTATTTGTGCTACATGTAAATTCGCTCTCAGCACTCTCAGACAGTTTTGCTTCAGCAATAATGTTCCCCAGCCAGCTCTAATTGAAGTGTGCAGGATGAGCACAGAAAGCATGGGCCATGAGATGCTCAATAATTCATGTGAAAGCTAATGCTTCTGTCTGTATGTATAATTCCCTCAGACTACAGGCGTGGTCCATCCTGGAGCTGTGTGCCATTTATCATGTTGCTAGGTTACGCCTTGTGACAACAGTAGCTCAGGGAGTTAGTTCTACAAGCTGAAGAGCTTACTATTCATTTTACATATGCCAGATAACTGTATAATATTAAAAATGACATCCTATAACGACTGATCTATTAGAACAGTATCAATGTCCGTAGCTGATTATTACATTAATATTATATGCATTAACCCACATCCTTCTGGACACATACAAGTCGGATTCGATAACCTCCTTTATATTTACACACTGTACCTCTAATAAAGATTGTACAAATACCATTCAGTCATTGGTGTCCATGTAATTGTGTATATTATGATGGTACTGTTATAGTCCCTGCCTTTGTACATCACTATGGAAGATGTTGGCACTATATCATATGTTCTACTAACAAATCTCTGTAATGTATATAAATACCTGGATCCAGGGCTGGGATTTCACAATGTAATTTTGTAACGTTTTGTTAAGAAACTGTATCTATTACAAATGTCCCATCTGTGTTGCCTTTTTGTCTATTGTTTATCTTTTAGTTTTTTATCTTTACAATGTTTTTCTTTTTAGGCTGGGTCTACACAGATGGTTTTAAAAATGCATGTAAACATTCCTACTGTGTTTATATGCGTTTTTTATATGCACTTTTACTAGTGTTTTAAAGCTTGCCTTTAAACCACTAGAAACCACTGCAAAACGTCTATTCTGCTTTTCCCCACGTTTAAGTTTCAAGCATTTATAAACGCGGGAAAACGCCCCTATTGAAATCAATAGATGCATTTACCCACGTTAACCCTGCATTTTAATTTTTAAAAAGTTGCGAGGAGCTTTATCTATAACTCTCAAAATGTACCTCAAGGAAACACCCTCTTGTAGATTAGCCCATTGGAATGCATAGGAATTTCAAACAGGCTTTTAAAGCTTCAGGTTAAAGGCTGAGGAAAACATCCATGTAGACCCAGCTTTAGGACGAAATAGAAATTTCATCAGGCTCATTTCTGTATTGTTGTACAAAAAAACCAAACATGTGACCAGTACATGTACACCATACAACAAATCATATATCTATTTTTTTCTTACTCACTTGATTTGGCATTAGATTGGTCATCATGTTTGACTACATTTTGCTGCAGCACAATTGCATTTCTTTCTTCTTTTCTCAAGTGAAAGGTTTTATGCAAAGGTTTATTCAGTATTTGTTTTTACCCTTTGTTACCAACCAGAAGCCATTGTGAAGTGTTCTGGTTTTAGTGGTTACAGGTTTGCTCACCTTGGCACTCTTCACCTTCATCATTGCACAATTGAAGTACTCTGCCATGTAAATAATGAGATGCCACAGCAAAATAAAGTGTCTGCGCCAATTGTTATCACACCTAAAAAAACAAGTAGCTTGGCCAAGTAATCTGCATTTTATCCCCCCCCCCCCATATATTTTCTTTAGTTTGAACTTTTTCTATTTTTAATGAGCTGAAATTTTCCACATCAGTTAGCAGCCTTCATAAGCCCCCGAAGGTCACACCAGCTTCAGCCTTTTCTTTGTATTCCTTTGTATAATTGGCCAATTGTGTTAGTGATGAGCTAGCCCTCCCTCCCCCATCTCCGTCCCAACTACATGGTATGAAGGCTCATTGCCCGCTCCCTTAGGAGACCAGCTCTGCTTTGCTTTCTGTGGAAAGAGCAGTGCTACTGCGCAGGTTGAAACAGCACAAGCAGCATCCATTTTAATCTGCAGAAAGCCTCTCGCCCTGTAGGGCGTATTTACAGCCCCCTTTTACCGTCAGATGCTGTAATCCCTTATTTTTTGGGTTTTCTTCCTGCTTCACCTGTGATCTGGTTCATGCTCTCTCCTTTCTGTATGATGCTCTGAGATGGTACACCAGGAGAATTGTGCATATCAGGTAAGGATGCTGCTTGTGTTCATCTGTAGCATGTATTGACAGAGAGGCCTGTGTGCTGTGATTGCTGCATGTGTAGTAATGTTGCCTGTAACATAACATGGATTCTTGGACTGTGGTGTGATTCGCCTTCTTGCTTCATGTGGTGGTCCGCAAAGCCAAAACTTGGACCATTGATTCATTTTTTGATTTGAGCAGAATGTTAAATCAGTCATTATTATAGAGATGTTTATAATGTTAATAATCTGCTAGGAGGTTCACTGTGTGATGATTATATTGCAAACTCTTTAATAGTAACACATTTTGGTTATTTTAAACAAGTAATAACACAGTAAATATATATATATATATATATATATATATATATATATATATATATATATTACTTTGATTGTCCTAACTTTCTAGACATTGTATTCTATTGCTTGTTTTCTGAGAAATATGTTTTCTGGAATTTCCTATTTGTGATGTTGTATAAATACATATTAATATTAACAGAAGAATACGCCGAGTATAAAGAGTAGAAATGTTTTGCCTATATACCTGTTGCTTCTGTGGTGATAGCTAGAATTGAAGGCATTCAGTTTTATTTTGATCTATTCTTTATAAGTTTATTATTGAAAAATGTCAACATGTATTGCTATTCACGTTCAAGGTTTGTCAGTTCTTCAGCATTAGTATACTGTGTAAATGTTTATATACAATGCATAGTAAGCATGTTCATGTACATCTATATGATATGTTTTTATTTGTATGGTTTAAATGTAATATGTTTTAAACAGCTCTTGGTTGATGATCAGTTACATATTGATTTATTATTGTCTGCCCTAGTATACACAAGACACATGGTAGCCATATTGCACATATCAGGTGCCTCTCTCTTTTTATTTTTAAAAAAAAACACCCAAAGTTAAAAGATATGTTAGAGGTTGTATCAATGTACTCTAACTTGTTCTGTGTTGACCTTACAGCATGGACATGGACAGTTTGTTTTTAGGTGTTTTCAGGTGAAGGTTCAACTTTGCAAACCATTACACATCACAATTTTTATGTCTCAGAAAAAAAGACACAATTACCCCCAGCTTAGGCTATACCACCCTTGATGCAAGGTAAAACATACAATGAAATGATGCCAATGTGTAGATAATGGGGTGCAAGGAGTGGCAGTAATTTACAGAGATGTTCAGCTTATAGTGGCAGAGCATCAGCTGGTACCCAAAAAAGTGAAGTAGAGCTGGGAAAGGTAAATGGGAACTGCCCAACACCAGCCAAAACTTTTTTTACCTTCTGGGTAATATAAAAAAATCAAATTTTTATTAGTACGTCTCAAAAGGATTTTTTTAGGAAGGTTCTGATTACATAACTCTATTTTAAATATGCTCAGCCTGAAATGTAAATAAATATTAAGGGAGGTAGAAGCAGACAGGCTTTTGAAGGGCAAGTATTTAGTGCATATTTATTTAGTGAAACATTTTAAAATGGTCCTGACTCTAACAGAGACCAGCTATTCTAAGCAATACACAATTGAATAAACATAAATTGACAATAATAACCCCTTGAGGAAGCCAAATAAGGTGAAACGCTTCGGGTACTGTGAGATATCTTTGAACATATAAATAACGTTGTACTAAAAAACAAACCTATGCTAATAGGAATTTTATTGTCACTTTATGTTTATTCAATTGTGTATTGCTTAGAATAGCTGGTCTCTGTTAGAGTCAGGACCATTTTAAAATGGATCACCAAATAAATATGTACTAAATACTTGCTCTTCAAAAGCCTGTCTGCTTCTACCTCCCATATTTGTATTCCTGTATGTTCTCCTTCGTGTCTTTTTGAAAGGTGACTGAGCAGGAATTGAAAAGATAGGGGTGGATGTCTGCCTTCTGGTGCTTGAGTATTTACTTATTAGTGGGGTAGATTTCTTCTCATTTCATGTACAGGTGACAGCTGTGAGAATGGAATAAAACCCCAGTAGTAGTTCCAACTTTTTCCCGATTCACTCAAAATTGAAAAATAAACCTTTTGCTGGAGGTGGGCTTTGACACAGAATCCAGTTTAAAATATACATAAGTGTGATTGATTGACAGAAAGTCCTTATCATTGATCTTGCAGGAATGTTATCTTGTGGGAGGGCTTTGTTTTTCTGGGATTAGATGTTTTGTATCATGCACCATCTACCTTGTGGGCATTGCTGGCCCATAAATGCCAGCCTTGTGGTTTTCTAGCTGTTATTATTTTTTTCATCACCAGCATCCTATGTAAGACTATCTTGTATATAAGGCTTGTACAGACAAGCTACAATGAACATTAGGGGTCAGCCTATGGGTAAGAAGAATCTCTTATATAAGGAGGGTGTTGTGAGTGTTTTTCTTTTCAATGATTGCTTTGGGGAGGTAATCTTTTCCTAAAGTTAGACACCAGGCAAAATACACAGGTAAAATACAAATATAGGAACAGTTTTACCTTGCCAAAGGATTTGCATTTCTGTCCTTCCAGTAACCTTTGCACAACCTTGCCCTGTCTGGCAACACAAAGTTCTTCATTACAGGGGGCTGCAGGAGCCCAGTACCATCTCAAATTCAGGTTACATTTAAAAGAATAATAATGCTGTATTAACTACAGGGACTAATGTAACAATCATTACAAGAAATATAAGGTTTGTTACATGATCATGTAAAAGGAGGGGTGCTCATTGCTTGTGATAAATTGCAGTAGTCAGGCGGACACTGGCATACTTGTTCTGTGCCAGATAGACGCACACTACAGCACTTGTGTTTTTCTAGTAATTTCAGCCCCACTCAGGTAGGCCTCCTACACAAAGACCAGTACACATGAGCTGATACAAGTAATAATAAGAAGACCTAAAACATAGAGCAAATATGTACAATATTCCTCCCTTCTGACTGTGAGGTGGCTGAAACGTTGGATTAGAAGGGAGCTTTCAATCAGATTTGTTCAATTGTGGATAAAATACTTTGGAATAACTTGCTTTTTTCTTTATATATCTGGGTTTCCATCTTAGTTCCCAGATCTATTATATTGTCTAAATGTTAGTTTTAGGTTATTATGTGTTAGGTTAGTGATGGGACCCATTCTTGCCTGATCCCTGCTTGTTTTTTACTTGTATATTACGGATACTGTTGGCATCTTGTTATTGTGGAGGAGTTACAAATCAATTCCTCACACTTTGTTCATGAACATTGTCACTGAAGTTCTATATAAATGGAAACGTTGTAAATTTCTGTGTGAGTGGCAATCAGGGTTTGGATGTACTTACTCTAATCTTCAGAACAGTTTGTAATGAATTGTGAAGGTTCAGTGAGATGATTGTTGAAAAGTATTGTACCTAGTACTTTAGTAGTATTAAGTACCTAGTATCTTCTATTATAATAGTATGTCAGATCATCATGTCAACTCAGAGCAATTCAGATTTATTTTGTATTCTTAACCATAATATGGTTATAGACCAGATTATCCTCTGATGTGGAATAACACACAGGTTTATTGGTGCCCATCTATCTTAGCTATTGGGTTTTGTTTGCCATTTTATAGGACCAGGGGTAGGTGACATCCAACAGTCATTGGCAGACATTGTGTAAGAAGGTGCTCTGATATTGGAAAGTCATTATAGGAAATATTTTGTTTTAGCAGCACACTAAACGTGTCTGGTTTGATAGGTCTAGGGCCATTTTGGAGTAAGGGCTTGAATGGTATCAGCAAGTGAAGAACAATGTCTTGATTAGCACTTTCAGTGACAACGGTACAGCTGAATTGGTGTTGAAGCTGTATATGTGTATTCTTACATTTAATAGTAGAATATATATATGTATGTATAAAACATGAAAATAGGTCGGTAGTCAAACATACTTTTATTTTAGTATACAGGACCTCTTTATTGTCTGTGTCTCTTTCCCTTCCCTGTTCTCTCTATATAACACATTGGACTAAACTGTTATTTTTTACTATGACTATTCATGTCAATCAGTTTGAAATTGCTGAAGGGCTTCAGCTGAGTGTTAGAATTACATAATGTGGTTTCAGAAGTAGGTCATGCTGTCCTGAACTAAGGTGACTGCTTTCTAGTAGCACAGTATCAGCCTAATAACTAAACCTGTTCAATTTTCTCTAAGCCTCATTTTTTTATAGGAAAATCAGCATTTTGCACAATGGAATTGACTACCACTATAGATTTGCAGATTGACAAGCAAGGAAACATCTGCTCATTGTACATAGAGACCAGAATAGAGTGCCTGTATTTAACACTTCCCTCACTTATTCTGATTGTATTGATGCCCAATATGCATTAGCTTCCTAGGGTTACCTCTAATCACCCCCATTTTGGATCAAGTATCACCTTGCCTGGATGCAGCATCTATGTAAACTCTTAGGTTATACTTGATTATACCCAGCAGTAGAGACCTCTCCCAGCTCCCCAGTTTTCTTCCTGCTGGGGTCCTGTGCATGCAGCTCATTAGTGCAGTGTTGATGTAATAGTTTAATCCAAGCTGTCATTTTTCAACGATCACCAAACAAATCTTTTGTATATTTAAGAGCTTTTCATTTTATTGAAGGGTGCATGAATACACATCCTAATGGGATCAATTCAGAACAAAAATTAATTGAGATGGTAGCTGACTTCCTGATTACTACTTTCATAGAAGAATACAGAAACTGCAGCTGTTAGACAATTGCAGCTAATAAGTTTGAGACCGATATTTCCCCTTTTACATTATGCATATAAAACAATGTTTTTACATATTCTTATATATTATTGCATAATATTGGAATGCCTGCAATTTTTTTTTAAATTATTTTGTTTACTGATTACCTTTTACTTTTATTATTAATATTAACAGTTAAAGGTAAATAAATATAAATATTATATTTATTTATTTTGGTAAAAGTATTATAACTACTCCAAGTATGGAAGTAAGGGGAAAATCATACATTTTGAGTTGTCACCGGAAAGGCAGAAGAGGGAGAATTTTGTTTTGCTGTAAACATTAATATTCTGTATACAATTAAAATTAAAAAAATACATATTTTTCCTGGCTCAGTGTACTACAGTTGATGGTAGTGCTTTTGCATAAAACAAACATTTTCTTTTAAACAAAATTAGTATTTTCTTGTCATTAGGTATAATATTGCACAAAGCCCCTTTAAAGTCCAATTCCAAGATAAAAATGCATTGAATCTGTTCTTATAATGGTTATTTATTAATTTTATTTTTATTTATAGATTTATTTTATTTTTTTAATTTGAACTCCTCATCATTAGAACCTGATATTGTATCTGTCGCTAAGAATATACAACATGATGTTTCCCATTGATCGTACTGTATTCTTAAATAAAAAACCTTTCCTTGGACACCTTGTTTCTTCTGGCCTAGTATGCCTTCTTGACCTCCAGAAATGGCCTAGTAGTCCAAAACGTTTGCTGACCCCTGCTATAAACTATAGGGTGATCAGAGATCTAGTGGGACTCAAATAATAAAATCTAAAAGACTCAATAGGTCTCAGTAATCCCTTCTCTAGACAAAATGTTGCTACAATCAAAGTATAGGTATTGTATAGATAGATTTTGTTTGTATAATGCACTCATTAATTCCTCTGTGTTTTACAGAATACTTTGAACATTCTTAAGTATTTTATTCTTTTATTTTATTTTTTAAGTATTAATTTACAGTGTTGATACACTTTGCACCTTGCAGAATACATTTACACTGCCCCCAATATTTTGTGCCAGAGTGCTATCTTCCCCAATACAAGATCACATACAGGTAAAGCTGAAACTCTAAAACAACTGCTCTGATTTTATAAAATGTGGTAGAAAACACAAAAGCCAGAACAGAAAGATAATAATATAATACTGAGACAGAAAGGAAAGGCAGGCTAGGTGTTTTTTCTGCACTGAAATATTTACCTACATGGTGTTTCGTTTGATTTCTCATCCAAGGGGAATGTAAGTTGAATTTAACATCAAAACAACATGGTTTCCTAAGGATCAACATGGGGAGGGGGAGTCCCAGTAATCAGACCAATGCTAATATTTGTTTTGGCTTACCAGATAGCAAGTTGGTGACATTTATGGGTATACACAGCTGGCAGTGTTAACAATTGTTTTATGGGGGTCTCCTAACCTTTCACCTAAGAAAGGCCTCAGCTCTGGGCTTTCACCGGAGCCTAATACTGTTCCTTAGCAACTGAGGCCTTGTTTTGTGATGGTTTGCTATCTGCAGGCCTGCTCTGCATGTCTAATTCTTCTTCATAAAGACGGTTTCCTAATATTCGTATAATGGATAACAGCCATTCTTTTCTGGCGTGGCGGGGCATAGCATCTTCTCTTACCATATCACATTATTGCAGTGGAATATTATCCAGCCTGGGCTGGTGGATGTGTAATGTAATTACATGACATAACTATTGTAGGACTGGCAGGAAACTGAACCTGCTTGTTTACACAAACATTGATGGAACACAAACAGGGCAGCTGAGCAAGCTTGATATTTGTGGTCCTTAAACCTCACAGATCATATGCGGCCTTCCCGTATCCCGAACATCTGCTGAAAGATTGAGTGTTTTACAGGCACAGAAATAATGTCCTTATGTCAGGGCCATCAATAGCAACCTCCTTTTTGAAAAAGGTTATTAGGGATTTTCATGATAGATGCCATCCTTGTAGAGGACCAGACAGCTTTATATATCTCTGATCATTTCTTGGAGATTCCCTTGTGGGATGTGATACAAGAGAGCTTTGTGCTGAAGGTGAATATAGCACATATATAACAAATATGTTTAAAACCTTAACTTTTTGAGTTGCATCAGAACTGATCAAGACAATTCTGTTATAAGTTAAAGATAATCATTGCTAAATAAACCAAATACCACAACTGCACTACATGGGGCACAATAATAACCTAACCTCAAAATGCCCCTTCTATGGTGGTTTTGAAACAGGCCAGATCTGTATACTGCAGTCATAAAGGGAGGGTGTCTAGTCCTTTACAAATATTGACTTTCATAGCAGTTGTAGGCACTTTATGATTCTTCTTCACCACTGCCCTGTTACCATACTTGCTCAGAACTGATGAAGGGGTCACTGACAGTTGCAGCTTTGAGTGAGCTTAGCATGTAAACTGCTCATTGAAACGTTCAGCACTGCCCAATCGGTGACTGTATGTTATGAAAAATTCTGGTCTGCACAGTGGGTAATAAAGGTAATACAACCTCCTATGGACATTAGATGGGCAAAAAAATGTTCTATTTTGTCACATGAATATTAAAGATGTGAAATTCAAGCCATTAAATTATAATTTTGTGACAAAATGCAATATAATAATTTTTTGTTTATCATATTTGCAGACACCTCTATTAAACTATTAGTTGTCTGCAATAGTACCTAAATCATTGTTAACAGACACCAACACAATAGACTCTCCTGTTTACATACTTAACTTAAAAGCTAAACCATGTAGATTTAAAACTGCTTTTTTTTTAAACCATAAACATGTAAATTATAAATGTCTTAAACTAAAACAATTTAATATTTACCTGTTTCTTTTTTTTTTTTAAACTGAATTTCTATTGAACATTTTCACATACAAAGACAACCAGGCTTATACAGCAAAACATCTCGTAAACACAGCATACAGGGTGATAGGTACATCCGATAATGGTACATAAAACTCTGGCGTACCTGTTTCTTATATCAGTTTACATACCTATTTTAAAAGTAATGCCCTTAAAATTAATAATAAACATTTTAAAGAGACACTATCATCAGTAAACTTTTTCAGGTTGTATAAAAATCCTTAAAAAAACAATAGCTAAAGAAATTCACTTCTTGGGGTGTCAAAATCATTCCATGCTGAACAGTCTGCACTGCAGCCTCCCAAGTTCACAAGTTGTTAGACTATTGTTTAAAGTTTTCCCACCTCCCAGATTCTAAGCTCTTCGGGGCAGGGTCCTCTCCTCCTCCTTTGTCACTGTCTGTATCTGTCTGTCACTTGCCAACCCTTATTTATGTACAGCACTGCATAATATGTTGGCGCTATATAAATCGTGTTTATGAATAATAATAATAATATGACTGAGGCCTGTGCAGAACATTAATGTCACTGCGGACAGTTCTGTGCAGTCATTATCCCACACACAGTCTCAACTGTCTTAAAAGTAAAGCCCTAATTGATGACCATGTCACTTAATTTGTAGAAGTAATCTGCACAAATACTTTCTACAGTTCACACAGGCTGCTGATCAAAATTAAACAAACACATGGCTACTAAAACAGCAGTGAGCTTGCTGATTGCCAAAAGATATTCTTTACATGACTTACTAGAGAGGCCATGACCTTTAGCCTAGCACACATTCTTGGTGTTAAATAGCTTTACATACAGCTGCAAAAATACCAGAATTTGTCTTGATATCATACACTTATATCCTGTTTATACTATCATTTAGATTGTACTGATTATTTGCTGGTTTGAAAAGCTGTCTTTTTATCATTGGATGGTAACAGAAAAGAGAAGAGAATAATGGGGATCTGCCACTGCTCCTTCATTATCCTATCACATGCTGTATAGCCTAGCTGTATACATGACAACTTCTTTATGTGTTTCTCTGTATGGGTGCTGGAAAATAATACAGAATTACACCTATATATTTTTCTAATATGGAGATAACTACCTAGAGTTTAGCTTTATTTCCAGTCATCTCCTAGTTAATGTTTCTTCATAGAAACTTAGTGTAAAAAAATAGAAACAATTAACTATACTCTAGACAATGAGTAAAATTCACAGTGGGCACAATGGGGTTGATTTATTAAAGTAGAAGTAAAGTAAAAATCAACTCAAGCTTAATCTGCTCATTTTTTGTCTTATCTGGTTCTTTGGGTGTCTATAGGCTGTGTGCACACAGGCATACAAGAAGTATGTGTAGTGTTAGTATGTTCCCCAGAAGCTGGGTGGGAAGAAATTGTAGGTGGGTGGCAGCCTTTGTATTGTGATCCAAACCTTTCAGTAACCACCCAAAAACAGCCAGGTGGTCACTGAAAAGTGCTGGCTGGATATGTTAAATTACCTGTACAGAAAATTATTTTAAATTTTTTTCCTTTTCAAATTGCAGCTTTTAGGGGGTGATGTCAGGCAGCTCTGCATCTATAAAACCACTTAGACGGATAAAATGATCAAATCAACTGACACATCATATATGAGTAATACCAGCAATAATGTAATCGTGTGAAACATGGGCGAATTCGTTATCTGTGTCATCACTGGCAATGTAACCATTAAAGTGCAATGTGTCATGTTTCTTCTTCTTTAGTGACATTTTCACACATAATATTCATAGCTGTGAATCATATCAACGCCTAAAACATTTGTTTAGATCTTTGACTATGCAATTATGAATTTACTCCCTGCATTGGGTGATCAAATATTAGAAAAATTATAGCAATTTCTCTGCATTTAATCAGTAGGGCTTTATGTGATCTGTTGTAAGATTGATGTTAGATATGTTGTCAGATATGATGTTAGGTTGTACAACTGAAGTGCAATCATTTCAACTAACTATGCATTTATTATTTTGAGCAAAATTAGATAAATACATTACAAAAATGTGCCTTGTCTTTTTGTTTTACATTGTTGATGCAGATAGTATATTATTAATTATGTATTTTTTATTTATATAGTAGAGAGGTAGCTGCTATTATTATTATTGTAGATAAATGAGCATTAAATTATCTTTTTTAACAAATACATAATTCCAAGACCAAGCTACAGGCCAGGTTTTTTTTTTTAAGTATAGGAGAGAGTTATATGCACTTTTAGCTTTTTATTGCAGTCCTGTACCTGTTGGTAAAAGTTAACGTCATTTCCTGTCCTGGGGATCATACAGGAAGAAAGGTAGAAAGTACTGTTCTACTGTTGCCCTTGCTATAATGTTTGGTTTTTGAACCTAAGTTTATTCTTTTCATAAAAATTGTTGAAGCTAAAAAACATGGGGCATGTGCCCATCTTTCCATCACTGAAATGTTGAAATGTTTAAATATGATGAAACGTTAGAATTGGAGGTAAAGTGAATCTGGATTTAGGAGGTAATGGGGAGGGGAAAGGGATGAAAAGTCAAAGCCCAGGGAATGTATGGTATGAATAGATAAACATGGGAATGTGATCCTCTAAATGTAAATAATCTTATCTGTGTTCATAAACATGTTCATTTAGGTAAAGTCAACACAAACTGCAAAATACAAACATTAAATAAAACTATACTCTAGGGAATGCTAAAAATGGGAAATTTGCACAATGGGGTTGATTTAATAAAGTAGAAATAAAGTGAAAGTCAACTGATTTTTGTCTTATCTGGTTCCTTGGGTCTCTGCTTTTCTTTGCAATACAGGCAGACCTTGTCTGGTGGAAGAGGCTGGCAGGGAGTTTTCAGACTTGATGCAAGCGCTGGGCTGCCTTTCATCACCCAATGTTGGGATGATATCAGGCTGGAGATGTAGGTAATCTTAGACAGGCTTCAATTACAAGCAGATGAGCCTAGGAAAGTGCACGTATGATGCTAAACCTTCATAATTTGAAAAAGAGGACTGAAGTACAATAAATGTCGGAGAGAGGAGAGCTGTCTGGTTAAAAAATGTAATATACTGACTTGCTGCAAGTTCCATTTCACACTGAGAGAGGCTCAGGGTGTGCAGTAAATTCGGAAATCAGGCTAGATAAATTGCTGCTACATACTGTACCACTTATGTGACTTTCTCTATAGGAAACAATTGTTTCCTTTACTTTAGTGGTTGATCACTAATATTAGAGATTATCAGTAATATAAGTAATTTTGGTTGTAAATTTGATGAAAATATGTCAAATTTTTTTAACCTAGTAAAAGCAGATTTGGTGCCCTATAATAAAAGCCTTGTCTTTGTTAGCCCCTGCAGATAATGCAATATGGCCCATACCCGGGCTGGCTTGTACTGCATTTTAGCAGTATACTTTGCCGCATGTTTTATTAGTGAACAGTGTAATGGTAAAATATGCTATTACAAAGAAAAGAGAAGCATTTACTACATAGAATAATGTAACTGAAACAACTGTGGTGTTTATAGCTGTGAGACAAAGCTTTCATCGTGTTTTCTCCCCCTCTGTATTCTGTATCAGGTTGCAGTTTTTGGAGTGAAAAGCTTATCTATTGAAGCTCAGAGAGGGACTGACAGTTTGGCAGTCTGCAGAAATAGTATGTCTACATTCCCAGTTTTCTCTGCACAAGGTGTAATTGACCTAAAGATTTGGGAGGCACTTCAGTTGTCTGCGATGGAATTTGAAATACTTTCCTTTTAAAGGGACTTTGATGAATATCATGCTGATCCACACCCATTACTCATTTAGGTTCTTAACTTTTTAAATAGCTATACAAAGGCTGCATCCTGTTCCAGATGCACTTTGCACCAAAAAAGGGGAGCTCTGATTAAAGCTACAAACATATGCTAGATCTGTGTTTTACAACCAGTGTTCCTCCTGAGGTTGCTAGGAGTTCCTTGAGCAATGAGCACTTTGTGAATCTCAGGTCAGTTTAGCATATACCAATTTTTTTTTTTTTGACTATCTGTTGGAGTGGCAGCTTTCCCGCTGGCCATTTAAGAGGTATTCTTCCTACTACACTATTGTACTATGAGCTATGGATAAAGTCTTCCCGCACTACTCTGCATAGACCTAAACAAATATACGTGTACAAGCCTCAGTCATTCTGCAGCCACTGGAAACAATTGCAAAAGATTGTTTCCAGCAATACAAATTCAGCATGAGTATCTAACATAAGTCACATCTCACACTTTTCTATGGAATCTCCCCTATGCCCTTTGTTAGTGTGCTTGGTGCTTCAGAAGCCAAGCACCAGCACTGGCATGCTTCCCATGTCCAGTATATCTTGGCACACTTTGGATGAACAGAGCAGCTGGAAGGTTAGAATAGGCAGATGGGAAGGCAGCACAAACCAACCTATCACTTTACCATGATTGTGCAAATCGCCGGCTCTCTTTAAAGCTATTTTAAAGTCTTCTTTACATGGGTAATTAAGAGTAATACAGGGCTGAAATACTTACCCTTCTTTGAGAAAACGTTGCTGCACATTATTAAAAGGTGGATCAAAATTCCAAGACATTTACTCGTAGGATATCTGCTTGAGGAGAAAAAGATCTACTAATGTAAATTTTGTACATCTAAAAAAGTAAGTATTGGTCTATAGATGTGCATTTTGTATGAGTTTTCAGAAGTGATATTGTGAATGGGAATAAACTGTCTATAGATTAATTCAGGTTGTTCTGCTTAATGCACCATGTGTTATTGCATTCATCAGGCTTCCAAATGTTCCTCTTGGTATAAGGAATTGACTGTTTCCAGGTATTTATATGGCCAGGGTTACATTTAGTCATTCAGCAATGCAATAACACGGCCATCTAGTGACTCTACTACTAGTGGACATGGGTCAAGACCTTTGCTCTCCTGTTAGACTTGATGTTCACTTGGTAAATTATAGGCTTTTGATAATAAAAGACTGTGAGATACTTTTGTGCTGGTCCCCATTGTCAGGCATTGTTTGCTTGTGAACAAAAACTGAATGAAACTTTCAAGGTTCACAGATGAAAGATGTTAATGAGAAGGGCATGCCCCTCTCTATCGTATGATAGAGCCAACATTCCTGAACAGTCTTGTAGAAATGTACATTTTCAAGGAGATGTTCAATCTGTTCCCATTTTTCATGAAGGTGAGATAACCCAGGTCAGAATAGAAAATTATTGGAATGATCCACATAATTGTACATTATATGATGATAGTTATTTAGCTAAAAATACTTGTAAGCACTCAACAGACATTTCATATTAAACTACTGGTTTAATAATTCAGCAAGTCCTTTTTTTTTCTTATGATACAGAAGCGAGGCATATATTGCTTGTTTGGGATACACAAGGCTTTTGTATGATTTTTTTTTAAATGCTAATACTTTTATTACAGTATATAAAGACAAAACCAAACAAAAAGAAAAAGAACACAAAAATATGCTTTTTCCAGTTTTACTATTAATATTTTTCAAAAATGTAAGTGATTCCAGATGTAAACTGCTAATTAAGGAATAATTGGAGTTACAACAGGGTAATGAAGGGTTTAACAGCAAAGTCTCAGTTTTTAAAATATTTTCTTATTACTCTTGTGTTTACTGTGACATCTGTGTAAACAATTACAGACACTTTGTAGCAAGTTATTTTGAGAGCTGCAACTGGCTACAATGTATTGGTATTTGTTGTATATTTTTAAAATAACTAATTAGAAACATTTGCTACTGCCACCCAATGTGAAGCTGCTCTGGTACACACAACTACATGCTACATTGTTACACATGTTCCTGTATTGTTTGTTTTTCCTGTTTTCTGTAAAATTATGGAATATGTGTGTTTTCACAAACCCTTCCTTTCCTGGGGTGACAACATTGCTCAGGGAGCTGGAGTGTTGTACACCGGAGCATTAGGGGATTCTTCAATAGTTATTCAAATGTAGGGTCAAATTTAAAGCTAAGGATTATCTTAGTTTGCCCCCAATTTTTGTTTTGCTAGTGTTTTAGTAGTGTGTAAACATGGCCCTAGAACAAAATGGTAAGTTAGTGCAAAATAAAAAATATTATTGTGAAGCCTAATAAAAAACGAAATCCTGAGCACTGCCTGGTCACAAGTAGGATGGCTGTTTGATGCATTTTAGACTTAGATTGGTACCATCAGGCCTTCTGTATCTTATTTGTTTAGCCAGTTGGGTACAATTGCTGCAGGTTTTTGTTTATTCTTTATTTTTATAATGCCCTGAGCTTTAGGTCTTGTGGTTGGAAGTGTATTCTCATATCTGAAAATATTACCTGCTATCTGAATATAATTGAGACAAATAACAGCAGTTAATCAGTTCAAGAGTGGTGTGTATTTGAGAGAAGTGTATTTAGTGTCTCATGGTTGGTGAACTTGTTGGTGGAATTGTCTATTGCTCCAATAGACTTTATTAGGAACTCCTGCTAGGAGCTTTGTGAACGGTTTTACATTGTTCAAAAGGCTTTTAGAAGTTGTGAGAAAGAAGAACAAACAAAGGACATGTTTCTGCTTTCTATACCCCTCTAGTCTGAGACAACTCCAATGATATGTATGTCCATCATTGCACCTTATATAACTACTGTGTCTAGCGGAAGAAAATAGGGCACACGGTATGCAGTAATTGCACTGTAAATCGGACCGTTCATGTGTTCATGTTACTGCCTGACTCTGAACAAGCCATTAATGATAGGCTTTCTACTTGCACTGCATTTTTTGCAGTCCAGATATTACCATATATTTAAATAGCACTGACATATTACTGTGGCGAAGAGTCCATAGTCGTGTCACCAACTGATCCTCACAATTTAATGTCCTCATCATAGTCATAGGACATTATCATCTTTACCCCTTTGTAGAGGAGGGGGTAGTTACCCTGCCATTATTCTTTTTATATGTGGGAGGAAACCAGAGTGCCCTTAGGAAACCCATGCAAACACTGGAATAACAAACAAACTTTGCACCTAATGTATAATGTATGCATTGTGGACCTTTTGGATCTTAATAGAGACTCTGTTTTATTTTATTATCTGTCTTGTTTTATTTTGGTTTCCCTTGGCTATATGTCCTACTAATAGTGAACTTAGTTTGTTTGACCATATGCATTTCCATTGTAGTTATACTTTCTATTGTAGCGGCTAATTAATTGTGCCAAAATTCTGTCTTTCTTATAAGATACATCCTTGGGGATTTCCCCAAGAAACTGGCACTATACATTCTATGGTGACATATTTCACTGTCTGCTTACCTTTGAAATCTAAATATAATAGTGTCAAGGTTCCAGATGCTGCATTTTGTCTTTATTAGGAAAAGGCAGAAAGCATATCAGTAGATAGAGCTGCATTCCCTGCTGAAGTGTGGCAGGTGATAGTGGGAGTATGACAGGCTCTGGTGCTGTGTGCTAGGCAGAGATAGATCTGAATGGCAGAAAGTAACAGATGTCTTCACTAGTATGTGAGAAGAACAAATACACAGTGGGCCTAAGTAGGGAGAATCTCACATAGTCTGTGTGTTTGAGTTGTCACACAGCATAGAACTGAAGGCTAATAACAGTCTTTTAAGACAAGTATTCCAGGCAATTGTAAAAAGTGGAGTATGGGCAAACTTGTTTTATCCTGGAAGACTAGATCCTGCTAAAAATGAACTGCAGCAAGCAAAGAAAGAATTTGACCTTGCATGAAATCTCTTCTCTTAATTTGGTGGAAACATCTACAAAGGTAATGGCCCTTCTGATACTGTGGTACAGTTTT
Source organism: Pyxicephalus adspersus (assembly GCF_032062135.1). Classification (NCBI taxonomy): domain Eukaryota; kingdom Metazoa; phylum Chordata; class Amphibia; order Anura; family Pyxicephalidae; genus Pyxicephalus; species Pyxicephalus adspersus. The sequence continues at coordinate 45,128,385 of NC_092861.1, forward strand.
ATGTGAATGTACTTTGCTTTGCTGTCTGCAGAACTACCATCGCTAGGCTTGAAATAAAAAATAGGTTATGAGCACCTCAAACCAAAACTAATTTTGGGGTTGGGCTTGTATTTTTAGATACATGGGTAAATTCACCCAAAAATAATAATCTATGGGCAGCTACTGATTTGCTGAATTATCCTCTGGCTTGTCCTCTCGTTATATTGGCATGCACTATACTGTGCTTTTAGGGGTTTTGATGCGCTTTTTAAAGATGGTGATTGAAATGGGACTATTTACAACAATACACAAAAAATGCAGCAAGCAGCACAGTACAAACAAGCAATATAGAAAGCATTACACATGCTTTCTTTTCCTTCAGTCCCAAATACCACAAAATGCACAAAAAACATGTGGTGTGAGCAAACCCTATGCATACCACAAACACTATCCAAGCAGCTATGTACACAGTCGGGCCTACGTTTCATGGGTGAAATTGTTACTTTACAGACAAAAACTATTGGTAATGCTGCTTTGGCCACTATACGCACCAATATCCCCTATTTGTGGAGTTATGTGTCAGCAGTTTATAAAGATTTTACACAGAAATGTTTCTCATAATGCATCTCTATCAATCGGTGCTTATCATTTTCTTGACTCAAGGGACATTGAATGAGGAACTTTCTTACTGATATTATAACACTTTTTCCTGTCATTTATTTGTCTTTGGCTGCTGCTGTGGCATTTTACAGCCCTTATTCATACCTTCTTTTCTCACTGTTTTTAACACGTCTTTCTAGTTCATACATCTTGCAAAATGCATCAAAATAGGGCAAACTGTGGCTACCTGAGTGTGTGTGTGTATATATATATAGGGACATTACTGCTATAGTATACATATACATAATCCCATATTTTGGTGTTTCATGGTACATTCTAGCATTTTGTATCAGCTTGCCATCTCTTTTATAGCACGTTTTTGAACCAGACTGGAGATGTGGCCGATCTATTAAAGTGGATTGTAGTGAGTTAATCAAAGTGCAAGCCATAGTGATTAGAAACCTCTAGCACAAGAGCTTTCACTTCACGGGGATTATAATATTACTAGGGAATAGACCACGTGTAGTCACTTAAAATGGCTAAGAAGCTTATTCTTTGCTGCATGCTGTATGTTCACTGATACATGTGGATGTTTTTTTATTTAATCAGGGCTTAATTTCTTTTATTAAAAATGTTTCACTTGCTGGCTCCATTCAAGGTGTTTTATTCTGGAGATTTGCTTCTTTCAGAAAATATGGCAGACAAGTTGTTACAGATTATGGTCCATGGGATGTAGATAATCTTCTTACACCAGATTAGATCCCCCATCCCTTTAATTGCATGAAGTGAATTATTCCATGTACTTGTTTATGTCAAGATGTATGCAATTAAATTGAAGTAAGGGGAGAATAATTCTTGGAATGCTTGATTTAATTTTAGATCTATTGTTTAGGAGAGGATTATCAGTCATATAATATATGCATTGGTTTTATATTTGGTGCCTTTTTTCTACCATTGTTGTTTTATAATTTTATATTCCCATATATTTTCTCAGATATTTTATGTATTTAGTACAGATCATTACCCTACACAGAATTGTCATTTTATGCTTTATTACCTATCAATATAAATGTTTCAATATTGTAACCTTTCTGTGCTTGGGAGGCATTACTGATTTCCATATGCATGGAAGCTAACCAAATACCTATTAAAAAGGTATCTCTACCTAAAAATTTAGGTAGATAGAGAGAATGGTTAGAAACCTAGTCAGTTTGTTTATTTGATTGTTGTGAGTAGTAATTTATGCAAAGTGAAGAGCAATTGGTGAAGATTTTTGGAAGATTTCTCTTTACATGCTGCTCAAGGACATAACCCCATTGATAAAGTTTGTGCTGGAGAAGACTTTACACAGTGGTCCAACTCTTAAACATGATTACAAAATCTTGTGGAAAAAGTATTGCACATGAATAACCAGGGTTCTCGACCCAGACACTTTTAACTGGGCACACCACCTGGCACTTTTCAGCACCCACCCGGCTGTTTTTGGGTGGTTACCAAAGAGTTTGTTCACAATACAGGGGCTGCCACCCACCTAAAATTTCTTCCCACCCGGCTTGAAAAAATTTCTGGGTTGAGCACTGAATAACTATTGTGACAAGACATAAGTTTAATGAAATGACCCCATAGTGGTTAAGTTTTGTAATTAAAGCTAAAGGCGGTCCAACAAAATATAAGTGTGTGTGCACCAAACAATGTTGATATGTATTACCATAACCATGCCTGAAAGGGACACAAACATATTACTTTCTAAAAGATTATGATGTCATCACCTCATATTTTAACAATTTATATTTTAGGCTCAGAAGAATGAAAGAGAATCTATCAGGCAAAAATTGGCACTTGGAAGTTTTTTCGATGATGGCCCTGGCATCTATACTAGTTGCAGCAAAAGCGGAAAACCAAGTTTGTCTTCCAGGTAAGTTCTGTTCTATGATAAACTATGGTGAATTATGGGAAATAGCAAGGCTGGGAGAATAACTTAAGTAACCAGTTGACTCCCTCTTGGTCATCCTTTTGCTAGATCTGGGGTTTATAACTTTTCCTAGAGCAGTGGTCACCAACCTTTTGGGGCTCACGGACCGCTAAAAGCACAAACTCCGGACCGCACATGCGTGGGAAACCATGTGTCTGAGCCTGAGATAGGAGACTGGGCGGCTTGTGTCCAGAGACACTTCCCTAAGCCTGTGATTCTTATTATTCTAGCCCAGCCTGGATAAATGTAGGAAACCTCCATCCTCAACCCTTGCTCCTCCTACATTGGAAACATTCCTCTGACCTCTGATATGTGGTTCCCTTCCAGTTTCTTTTTAAATGCTGTAATAATGTCCAGCCAAGGGCTTGGCTGATCTTCTAGAGACCAAGCGCCATTTATTTCTGTAATTTGAGAAGGTTACTTTGCCACCTGACAGGGAATGCCACCCTGCCACCTCTGATGGACAGAGTGTCTCTGTCCATCAGAGGTGGCAGGGAATGACAGCGGGTGAAAACGTTTTTACATGCCCACCCAGGCACACATTCTAGAGCTTGCCAAACCTGTGCACGTATACACTGCAATTATGGGGACAGGTAGGAGGTCATTTAACGTAGGGGATTCTTTACAGCATACAAAGGAATTTCCTCTGAAATGTGTACTCCTCTGCTCTTTCCAGAAGAATTTATTAACACTTTTTTTTCCTTCCTAATTGGATTAAAATGAAATCTCTGGGAATTCATAGGAGCTGTGAATTAAAAGAGAGATAATTTTGACTTTTAGCCCTATGGGGATATTACTTATGCCGAAGTGTATTTTCTAATGGAGTTCAAAGTGGGATTTTTATTTCAATTTGATTAGTTTATGAGAGGTTACAAAGTGTTATTTCTGGTAGATTGCAGTTATCCCATTTTACTACTTAGTATAAGTGGAAACGTGAAAGAAAACCATTAATTACCTGAGCTGTGATTATTATTATTATTATTATTATTAATATTATTATTAAATCTGTGATTACTATTATTAATGGTTAATGTCACACATATGCAAAGCTATATATGCAAACGGGGCTAAGCAGTACAAATGTGTAAAATGTTTACAGTGGCAAATATGTATAAAAACCTGTGCAGCAGTAACAACATACAGTATTCAGAATCAACACAGAACAGGACTGCAGGTGGTTCCTGTAAGTCTGGATATGGCAGCCTTGTTCTTAATGGTGCATAAGCTATATAATTGAAAGAGCCAATAAACAGTGAATAATTTTGTCCATAAAAGGCTAAATCTTTTGTCCAAGCAGCAAAAGAGGAAATGTTTTCTACATATTGTTTCCAGGCGCTCTGCAGCTGCTGCCTATGCTACAGTGTTAGTTTTGCTTACTTATTTGTAAAGCTGGAGGGTAATCCCAAACCCACCCAATGTAGGCTGTCCTAGTATGTTCTCGAGATTTTTTTTAACCTTCCTACCTTTACTATATTTTCCACAGATTATATTGTGTAGCAGGACATGTTAATTTTTTTTTCTGGGTAGTAAAAGCCACACTGCTCTTCTTGCACCAAAGCAACGACAGTCGTCAGTCTGTGGTCTGGGAAAAGGTAGCATTTAACTTCTGCCCTTACCTAAATCCCACCTACACATCTTATAATGTCATTGCCTAGAAAAAAAGACTTGCCCTGGCACTGCATCTATGAGGGAAATGGGCTAAATTACATTTATCAGTTTTTTATATTCATTTCTGAACTAGAACGCTATGCAAAGTTGGATGCTTTCAAAATGTAATATCCTAAAAGGCAAGTAAGCTAAGTGGGTATAGGTCAACATTCAACCTGCTTCTGATTAATCATATCTTAGGAGGAGATTAGGGAAATTTGAGGACATTTCAGAATTTTCAGGGATTTCAGAAAGCTGTATCACCAACCCCAATGTGAGAAGCTTTCTGGAATCTGTTTGCCATAAATAAGTAAGTAGCAATCCTTGTATTGCAAATTCAAAGGATTTGCAAGTTTTAGCACAATTGCTGTATTTTCTTCATAGAATTAGCAGATAATTAATATTATTAAACTGCATTAGTATAGCACCAACATATTATGCAGCCCACTACATTCAATAGGGGTTGGAGATGACAGACGGATAGAAACAATGGCACAGGTTCACAGACTAATTTTACTCCTTGTTAGAAAAAAAAAAGGTAAACCCGTTACCTGAAGCTGTCACCTTAGAACTTGGTTTAGAAATGGTTTGATCCACCATCTAATTGGGTATTTTTTTAAACTGGATGCAGAGATTCTTCCATACATGGGAGGTACATTTCTGTGTTGTGGTTTTGAACTGGTCTCAATAATGTTTGATTTTTTACTTTAATTACTAGTAACAGAGTAGTCCAGCTGCTGACGTATATGGGAAATCGCTGCCTGCCATATGAAAGCCCACACTGTATTGGCTAACAGCCAGAGACAGTCATTTACTGTAAAAAAGGAGATGTGGAATATTTTCTAAATGTAATCTGTTCTTCCTTAAATGTTTAATGTGTAGTTTGGTAAATGTAATTAGGAAGCATTCATGTTCTGGGTTGTGTCATCATTTTGTCGTGTATAATATTAAATGTATAACTACCACACCAGCCAGTGAACTGTCATGTTTGAAAATGACAAGTTTTATGGAAGGTGAAAGACCACAACCTAGAATTAGAATGCTGCCAAATATACAGAATTACATTGTGCTCCCTTGCTGTTGAGCTTATTAAGTTCCTGCACTGAAGGTAAATAATTACTTAAAGAGTGCTGGGTAGATTTGTTCTATTGTCATTCTAGCTCTGAATATGGTCACAAACTAAGGGATTGTTTTATATAATAAAAAAAACTCTGGCATGTTTATGTAGCACAGTGTTGTGCCTTATAAATATGCTCTTCACTTTGCCTGCTACAAGACTGATGCAAGAGAAGCCCCACTCATTTTATGAAAAAAAGACGCAGGAGGAGACGGGTACCGGAGATAGATACTGTCAGAGTCCTGTGACTGGTTTCCTTTTCTGTCCTGGAGTCAGGCTTCTGTGCTTTTTTTATTTATTTACTTTTTTTTTTTTTTTTTTATACGATGTGAAATGTAGGCACAATGTGGAGTTTTCATTGCACGTTATTTGATGTATGTTATAAATGGAGACCTTGGAGTATAACTTCCAAAAAGAAGCAATTTTCATTTGACCCAGTTAACACGTGTTACCTATAAACAACCTTTAATTTTTTTAATTAGTTCCCCTAGGCTTGTCAGGAGTGTGAATTTAATACCATGTTAGTTTGTCTAAAAAAATATTATTTAGAGTATCTCCCCCAAAACAGAAAAAAAAGAACCTCAACCAAAGGAAAACAACCTGACAATTGCCGTAGATAACAGAGAAAGCTTGTATACAATATTTTTTGTTAAATTAATGCAAGATAGCTTTTGTATGTCAAAACTACAAACTTATCTCCTAAAGTGCATCTTAACCAAAGGCCACATGTAGTGGCTTTTATTTCTACCTAGTGATCTGGCAAATAAACCGCCCCATGTTCTTTGGTGGCTATACTTATATCTTTATTGTATGTGTAAAGGAAGCCACAATTGTCACACAAGCTAGACTTTAAACCTGTCTGCCTTTGTTCATCTCCAGTATATGGTGGGTTAATGGCACTGATACAACGCTGGTATGTCTGGCAAAATCAACAGATGATTTATCTACTTATTCAATATGTTCTTTGTCTAAAAATGAAGCTACCACATATATTAAATGCTTGTTTTTAGGTTGATATAAAAAAATAATTAAATAAAAATAAATAAATGCTTATTTAATAGATTAAAACATGTCTAGTCAGAATGGATGAACTGAAGTTTGTAAAACATTGCTCTGTCTACTGCATTTCTATTAGGAACTTTGTTCTCAATGTTAGGATTCACTTATTGGGCTTGATTTAATAAAGCTCTCCAAGGCTGGAGAGGATACACTTTCATCAGTGAAGCTGGGTAATCCAGAAAACCTAGAAGGGATCTGGTCCAGGATTCAAAACGTTTGCTAGAAACTAGCAAATGGCTTTGAAGAAATCCATCCCAGGTTTGTTGGATCACCCAGCTTCACTGATGAAAGTGTATCCTCTCCAGCCTTGGAGAGCTTTAATAAATCAGGTCCATTGTCTACTATTCTCCCCATTGAGCACTTGAAATTAGTTGAACTTACCAGGTACCCTGGAAAAATGTTTGTTCTGAATGTTATTAATCATTGTAATTAATGTTTCCAATTTTTCATTTTCAGGCTCCAAAGTGGGATGAATCTGCAGATCTGTTTTGTTAATGATAGTGGGAGTGATAAGGACAGTGATGCTGATGATAGCAAAACTGAAACCAGCTTAGACACTCCATTATCTCCAATGGTAAGTTATACAAGTACATATTCTCCTGACAAATAGTCATGTATTGAATATGTGATCAGTAGAAGGGGCATCTTAACACATTGTTCAATACCATGGCCAGACACACATTGTCCAATCTGCTGTGAGTACTACCATGTTTTACCTACTCATATGAAAAACATACAGTGAAAATGACTAAAATGATGATAAAGTTCACAGTTTTGTTTAGATTGGCTATCTGTTTTTTTAGAACAGTGAGACATAAGTGCTTCCTTTCTGAAAGTGAGACTTTTTAGGAAATAAAGTCACTATGCGGTAAAGAGACTTAAACTACAGTATTGCATTTGTCTTTTTTGCCCCCTTAGGAATCCCTACATATAATTCCATTGAATTGAGACATTGGCCCTGATTTATTAAAGTTCTTCAAGGCTGGAGAGAATATACTTTTATCAGTAAGGTTGGGTGATCCAGCAAACGTGGAATGGATTTCTTAAAAGTCATTTGCTATCAAATGTTTTCAATCCTGCACCAGATCTATTCCAGGTTTGTTTTATCACCCAGCTTCACTGATGAAAGTGTATCCTCTCCAGCCTTGGAGAACTTTAATAAATCAGGCCCGTAGAATAGAGCATTGTATTATTATTGTTATAGGCATGTCACAGTAAAATAAGCTACACAAACCTTTTCATGAAAAGGACATTAGTGCTACTGTAACCAATTAAATTTAGCAGTAATAATTACTTTGACCAAGGAGGGACAGTACAATCTTTGTTAGGGTTGGATTTGCTAGTAGATAAATATCAAACCTTTAAAATACCAACAGTGTACAGAACAGTTATCTATAGCAACAAATCAGAAGTCAGCTTTTGTTCTAAGTTCGCAAAATTCCTAAAATATATTTTGTGTTTGAGCAAGTTTACCCTGCTGCTTTGCATAAAATTCCCAAACAGCAAAGCTAGGAGTTTTTTTTCTAAAAAAATGTTACAATATAGTATGGATTGTATGTGGCATTGCTTTACTAGGCTTCACTGGCACATCTATATAGGGAAAAACTTTATCCAGTAAATACATCATTAACCTATTTGTTGTATTGCTTCATTGCCAAATTAAATGATGTTGTCTCAGACAAGTATGATTTGTTTTCCAATACAGAGCAAGCAGAGTTCTTCATACTCAGACCGGGACACTACTGAGGAGGAGTCTGAATCCTTTGAAGACATGGATTTTATCTCCAGGCAGAAGAAACTGCAAGCAGAAGCAAAGATGGCCCTGGCCATGGTGAAACCAATGGCCAAGATGCAGGTGGAGGTAGAGAAACAAAACAGAAAAAAGTCTCCTGTTGCGGATCTAGTAAGTGTGCTCTGTATATAACATCTGGTCTGCATTTTGCAGAATGTATATCTGTATACCTTCTCATAAACAGTGTTCACACTGTATTGGTTTGCTGTCATCAATTCTCTGTGGTCTCCCGCTGTGTTAGATTCAGCATTCAGTGCTGAAATGGCCAAAGATCTGTAAATAATGCAGTACCTGGCTGGACTGACTGCAGCTCTTGTCCATTTATGTGCCATGTTAGTTACACACCATTACCCTGTCCAGATTTGGCTGCGGTAAAGAGGTCAGGGCTACTGAAAGAAGTATTACTGCAATACCCAAATATTCTATAGATATAGTATGCAGGTATTTAGTTTACTCAGGGCTATGTCTGGCAGTGTCAGGAAATAAGTACAAGCATTGGATGGTCTGGAATGTGAAGCATGTTTTTTATTTTCAGTTCAGGATTAATAAATCTCAGCCTTCCTTAGCCTTAACCTTCCTAATGTTTTTAATTTGGAAATAATGGTAATGCCAAGATTTTTCCTAATTTCTTTTATTGATAATAAAGATAACACTGGTCTCGACAAACTGAATGAATGAAACTCCCAAGTGGGATCACCAACAGTGATAAAAACCTTACAATTTATAGGTTTACCACTCACCTCAGTAAGCTGCTGCTCCTTCATTGTCCAATCATTTGCAATAAAAGACACATCGGCAGGTCCCATTATATGTTAAGTGTACGGTATGTAACATGTGAAATACAGTTCACTGCTGGAACTATATAACCATGTTCTAGTTACCATCTGCAGTTTATTTCTGGCACTAAGGTGTGATTGCAGCTTCTTGAAATCACCTTATGTCACATTGGATGTGAGAGATCCATACCATAGTGCTGGTTTAACCTCTGTCCTTTTTTTTTTTTTGCAGACCCACTGCCAGCTCCAAGTGATCAATATGCTATGCAATCTTTAAAGTTGTTACAGAGTGCAATGTATATTCCTTTTCCAGTTTATGTAAAAAAAAAAAAAAAGTAGAAGTGCCAAATAATATGCTTGAATAATACAGCAGTGTGTCAGGGTTCATTCACACATCAGTATTCTCAGGGGATTATTTAATCAGTCCACACTTCTCCTCTCATTATCAGACAGTTATTATTTTTCCTTCTTGAAACTACCAAAAAAAATCTGAATGATGACAGGAAAATCAATGTTGCATTGTATTGAAAAATTTAAGCTGAATAGAGTTAAAATATAAGACTGGTCATTCAGCATTAGAAATGTGAGGGTTTGTAGGGTGTTCAGACTGCTTTACACTGTCCACACCCTGGAATTATGTGCATAGATTATGTAAATAAACATATATCTGTGTGTGTGTGTGTGTGTGTGGTGTGTATATTTTATGTGCATCCATTATTGGAAATGTCAGATTCATCACTCCATTATTGGCTGTTCTGTGCCACCTGCTGGCCACTTGTAATTCTTTAGAATGAGAACTTGTCATGAAATCTTTACAACCTTTGCCCATATTTATAGTGCTCTGTACATATTGCCACATCCAGATCAAAACTCTAATTGCATTAAATGAACATACAGAGTAAAAGAATGCAAAGGTGCTATCTTTGCGAATTTAAATCGCAGTCAGGGTATTATATATTTTTTCAGTATTTCTTTTTTTTCATTCTTTTTTGAAGATTTTATAAACTTTATTTTTTGCTGAGTATTTCTAACAGCTAAATATTATCCAGTGCTTTTCCCTTGTTTTGTTGAACAAAGCATTCTAAAATGTTGGGGGATTATGCACAAGATGGCCAATGTGAGGCCTCATATGGACTGCAAATGGACTTCCATTTATCCTGCTAAGTGCCATGAGAGAGTGCCCATTCAATTGATGCATAATCTTACATTCCAACAGAAATAGCTGAATAATGAGCTTCTCTTAACATTCCACTGAAGCAAACTCTCAGCTTTAGAGATGCTGGCTTATTACAGATCTCAGTGGCTGTTTAATAATTCATGTTAAAGGAATGGTTTACAGTTTACCTTAAAAGAGACTGTCACTGAAGGGTTTTGTACCATCTTAGGGTGGCTTGTGATTGTGTGTGGGTATAACAGAGCCTTTCTGTACATTGCAGTTGCCGCATATGCCTCATATTAGCGAATGTCTAATGAAGAGGAGCCTAAAGCCTACTGATCTAAGAGACATGACCCTTGGGCAGCTACAAGTGATTGTGAATGACCTTCACTCTCAGATTGAAAGTAAGTCTTGTTTTATTACTTGTAAGTTTATGCCTCATCAATGCACTAATCACAACTGGTAAATCAGATTTCCAGTGTTCGGAATGTCACATTAATAATGTCAGAAAAAGGCAAATAGTCAGGGCTAAGGATGAGGCAAGTGATGACTGGAGACAGGGAAGTCTGCATGGCTTTAATGGTTAGGTGCAGCCAGGGGAATAAAGAATTACATCGCTGGATGTAAAAACACCGGAACTGTGGGCGTTTTGTCTTGGGGAGCATCTGGGGAGGGTAGGTTAGTTTAGTTTGGGGCAAGTGGGGAAAAAGAAAAGGTCCACTTAATTTTAAAGTGTACTTAACCTCCAACAAAACACATATTTTTCCTTTTTTTTAACCTTTGATGAATCCCAGTGCTGCTAATCTCTTGTAGCCTCCCTGTATCATTGTCTGTCTACATGTTTTACCCCCACAATACCTGCATGGCATTTTATGGGTAAGGATAACTCCATTAACAGCTCATGCAACTTTGTGACAATGAGGAAGACCGGGACAGAGCATTGTTATTCCGTAGCAGGAAGTGCCTAAACAAGTATAATCATGGCAGTGTAAACAGATGATATGCAGATTTTAATATATTGCAAAGCACCTACAAAATAGAATTAGGCTTATACAAGATTTTAGTCATTGGGATAAACTAAGATATCAGCCATATAGCATTGGCATAGTTTTCAATAATTCAGTAGACTCATAGACTTGTATTGTGAGAAGGAGCAGTAAAGCACAACCACTGTGTAGCACTGCAGTACAGGAAGCAGAGTCTGGGGAAATAAAAATAGAATAACTTGATGATTTGCTGCCTTTTACTGTGCAGAACTTTAAAACCACCAGCAAGCTGGGGAGTGGAATGAGAGATGAAAAAGTGTTACACACGCTGCAGAATAAACTTTCTTGAAAGATAAAAATGTTTGATAATAGCAGGAAGCCTTTTTTCTTGATTCTTATGAAAAGTGTAGAACAGAGCAGGGGTTGCATAGATCGCACCTGCTGGAAGACTGCCGCTGGCAACATCAGAGGAAGCCAAGAGCAAAGTGTAGATTCCAAGCTTCAGGTGGGGATAACATATTAAAGTTTTATATGATGGGCATAACAGATTTGTCCACACATTTGTGCTGCTGACATATTTTCCAGAGAACAGTGCCTGAGTTGCTGTTTATAGTATTACAGGCCCTGGTAATAGGAATCTACTAGTCCTGCCTAAGAGCATGCATTACGAAGGGGCTCATTGCCATCCCATGTTAAGAAATGCATCCCAGAACACCTGAAAATCATATGGGAGTACCACCCTCATAACCCCTAGCTGTTGAGAATGCAGTCAATATTTATTGTCAAGATTATAGGAACAATCAGCAGGCATAAAGGACGAGGTAACTTTACAGGGTCCAAATTGTGGTGGCTACATGATACGGTCATCATTTCTCCAAAACAGCAAGTCTTGTGGGATATTTCTTACATGCGGGGGTTAGTACTAACCACAAGGAGTCCAGGGAAGAACAACTGTTTAATTGGCAACAAGGTTATGGGTTACCAGGGCACATTGATAGGAATTGTATAGGGTTCCATAAATAAAGACAAAAGTAGATGCTGTTATATCTTATTATAATAGATTGTAGGGTCAGATGTCCCATACAACAGGCGTGTTTGCATGTACTGTACATGTGCTTTTACAGCACTTTTATATCTTAGATTTTAGAACATTTATTACCATTTCTTTGAGTCTTTTTTGGCAGTTTTTCAAGCGTAGACTTTACAGTTACTTGGGTGTTGGGTGTTAATTATTTGGTACCATCCCTCATCCTTCCCTTCATTGGACTATCTTAGCAACCAATAAACAAGAAAATGCTCTATTTTTTCATATAGATCAAATTTAGTATTTTGAGCTTTCATCTTATTGCATAAGCAGCACAGAAGAGCACAGAAGACAACAGAGAAGTGTAAAGAGCCAATTAGAATAACATGATTTTTAGGTTCCTTTAGTTTTTCACTTTGCAGATTATTGCTGTTTATGACCTGCTCACTTTTTGATTTGAAGGTAAGCAAAAGAACCTTTTAAACTAAATATGTGGTCTCACATTTACAATCCTAACCCCAGTGTATGTCTGTTTTTCACAACATGTGACAATGGCTATTGTGTTTTTTTTTCTTTCAGGCTTGAATGAAGAACTGGTTCAACTTCTCCTTATTCGGGATGAATTGCACATGGAACAAGATGCAATGCTTGTAGATATTGAAGACTTGACTAGGTAATTGATGTTTTGTAATGCATTATAAGACTCAACCAGACCAAGTAATGATGGCTATAGTCAAATGATGGTACAATACTGCCATCTACTGGAGGAAACATGTTATTGTGCCAAAAACACGGATACAATTTCTGCATTTCTACTGCAATTTATTATATTTACACCAATTAAGTTTTGCATGCTTAAAATCCATACATGTCAATTTGGTAATTTTTGTAAATATGATAGATTTACTTAACTACTACAAGCCTTTGTTTTTTAGAGGAAAATGCAATAAAACATAGTCATTGCATACGTCACTGCTTTAGCTATTGCTTTACAATCACTTGCTTTAAGCTTTTTGTGATTCCTTTAATGACCATGCATACTGTCTGCAGCCTGTGTTGTAATGTTTTCTGCTCCTTTGAAAATTCCGAAAAAATAAACTTTTCTTGTGGCTTTTCTTTTCACAGACATGCTGAAAGTCAGCAGAAGCACATGGCAGAGAAGATGCCTACAAAATAAAGCAAAAAGCCATTGAACATTAGGAACAAGCTAAACTTTTATTTTGCTTTTGTGGTTGTCAAAATGCTGATGCTAAAGATGATACACAAGGAAAATCAGTGTTAGTCTTTGATGTCTGAAGCTTTTTGTCCAGTGATTTGGCCTCTGCTTCCTAATTTATTTTAACTTTTTACTTGTGCCACTCACTACCAGGCATTTTATTAAGAAACTATATATGTACAGTACTTATGCCATTACAGATTATGAGAAAGAGAGAGATATAATAGTTTAAAATGTATTTATTTTTTTCATTTGGAAATTTTCAGTTGATCAGTATTTTATCTATGATAACTACCTTTTATTCTTCACTGTAGTTCTCAAAATACAAATGTTATTGACGGTGCTAAAAGTCAACAACTACATGCCTGCCTCATCGTAAAGTTGTAGCTTTCTGTATCTTGTATAATTCTGTTCAGTTCTCAACATTTTGTGAATGTTGATTATCTGACTTCCATTTTTAGATGTGCTATTATATTATTCAATTGGATTGAAGAAAAAAAAAGGTCACCTTCAAAAGTTTTATGTATAAATATGTAAAATAAACTTTAAACATTTGTTTTGTATGTTAACGTCTTTTGGCTGCCATGATCTACATATATGTAAGCGGTAGCCGTATAGCGAGCAACATGGGACCAGGCAATACAGACTGAGGGCTCACAGACCGGTCTGCTCTATATCACAGGTGTCTAAAAATGAATCCAGTGATATGTATTAGTAAGTCCTCCAGGTATAGCCCCACATCTGATTCACCAGTGTGAAAAATCAGGTCTTATGCATTTATAATCTTTTCAGAGAGTTTAGCTCCATATAGATGGATATCCCGCTCACATAAAATAACATGTAGGTAGGTGTGCATTGTTCAAGAACCGAGCTGTGTGCAGTGTGTTAAAAAACATAGGAAACACTCGTATGACATAAGTGCCATTATCACTGTCAGGTAATTCCAAGTATATAAGAGAGCTATATAACGTAAACATATTAGATTATCAGATCGCAGCACCTGATCTCACTTCGTATAAACATAGTGAATATAAGTGTACTAGCTGTGAATCTCGGATTTATAAACATTGTAACACAGTGAAACAAATGAAAAGCACTGCACCACCTAGTGGGCTAATTGACAATGACAGCTGCTAAAAAATCAATTTATTTGCATGCACACACATGTCTATTTAATACCTGTCAATTTTAATAAAAGTACATTCACCCAAATCACAATAACTGTTAAGTACATTCATCCAAATTAGTTTGCACAGAATGATAAAACAATTGCCTTGATTGAACAAAACCTATGCAGATTGTAACTTTAGAAAAAAGGACCCAGAGCACGACATTTACCAGCTCATAATGTCTCTCTGGAATAGGAAAACTGAGTTTGATGTACATGATCACACCAACCTTACCCCCCAGCCACAGATCTTTAAAACCAATAGTGCTTCTACAGTGGCATACATCCTGATACAAAATTGAAGGCAGCCTCATTTGGTATAGGGCATATCTGCCAGTATTGTATTTTATAAAGGAGGGGGGTGCCATGCAGTTTTTATTTAATTAACAACTAATACAACTCTGTATTTTTAGCTACATCATTAAACATTTTCCATGTAAACACAAGCAGTGGATGTACCTGAATTTGACTTTGCAATGATCTCTTGAAATCCCCTGCATAGCAGATGATCTACTGAGAAGGAATAAGCAGTAACATTTGTGATCAGGCAGAGCTTTATTGCATAAAGCTCTAGTTGCTGAGGTATCCAGGATAATCCTGCATTTGCTGGGCTTGAATGAACATTGAACAAGATGACCAAAGATCACAACAAAGGCGAGAAGAAGGAAGAAAGACAGAATGGGGACTGGTGGGCTTAACAGTTTAGTTCTGCTGTAAGCTTGGCAAACTAGATCAGAACAGTGTGGTCAACCTCTCACCAAATTTTGCAGATATTATTAGTAGACACAACCATTGGGAAAAAAGTTATTTTATTGCAATTCTTACTTACCTTATCCTACCGTTTAGATGTAAAACATCACATACATTACTGAGTACAGCAATAAGATCACAATGGAAACAAATACTTGGATCAGCACTTAACTGCAAAGACTTACAATATATTGAGGTTGAACTATGCATCAGAAGTGAGCTCTGTTTTCTATTGTGTTTTCTCTACTGTCACCAATTCTTTAAATATAAATTGCTTGCATAGACCGATGAATCTCTTTCCACACAATCTACTTACAATATTTACTCAATTTACTCTGTTGTATCCTACTTTTTTAGTTCGCCAACCTAGAGTACACAATGGATCATAAATTAATGTAAAGAACATTTTAAATTGCACTTCAAACAGCCAATCATATGCAGAGAATTAACAAAAATCTTTGTTTCATGATTAAATGTTAAAATTATTGATGGGTACACTTTACTTCTTACATTTCTTACAATTCAGACCCCTATACTTTGCTATCCTAGACAATTTTATACTGACTCCTGTGCAGATTTATTTTACTTATTAATAGAAGTATTTAAATGAGTATGTTATTAACAATAACAAACATTTACATCAGGAAAATATAAAAAATGAACATATGTTAGCTTTATACATATTCTCTATTTTAAATTACAAAAACATTAGCCTTCATGTAGTTCTTTATAGGCAGTTGTTTGTGAAATGTAATATAAACTTAAGGATGCCTCAAATGAAAAGAGAGAATTTGACAAAGTACGCCCTAAACGGATTAATAAAACTTCTTTTCACATGCAATGAATCCATCTGGCAAAAAAAGACATACAGTAGCTTGTAAAGGTGATCTCTGTGCTGACTCACACAATGACTCATCCAAAGCTGTATAAAGTTATAACCACAACAACCTCTCACCGAGGATCTGGAGAAGTGAAATTTATTTTAAATCCCCCAAGGATTTCCTGCATAATATTTGCTGAGTGATACTGGTGTCTCGGAGACACTGCTCTTAGTACTCAGGCAGACAAAGCACTTCCTTAAAGTTACTACAGTGGAAATTCTAGTGACAAGAAGTTTTCAATTACAATAACTAAAATTTCCTTAGAAAACTTAAGGCATCTTGAGCTTTCCTTGGTGAAAATGTTTATGTGGTGAATTGTACTTTAACTATTGAGGGCTGGCCCAAAACTGCTTCACAGCAAAAGAGAAACCATAAGTACTGTATATGGTGTTATGTTATAAAAAATTCCAGATGCAGGGATAATACTTTCTAGTAATTTTTATATGAAAATATTATAAACGTGCCATGTAAAAAATACCTCATCCCAAGACAGTGCTCTATAAGTTGTCAATAGACAAAGGATGTTTAAAATGGCAAAATCAGGCATACAGTCATGTGAAAAAAGAAAGTACACCCTCTTTCAATTCTAAGTTCGGGACATATTAAAAAAAATTATCTGGTCTGAGCTACAACACATCATATATTGCACCCCGTCATTATTAATTTACCAAAGACTGGATAATGCAGTATTAGTGTGTGAAAAAGTAAGTACATCCTCACCATTTCTATAGGAATTAGAAAAGTAAGTAGCAGTCAACTGCTGCTAATCAAATGTATTTGATTAAGTTATCAGCAAGTGCAACCACCTCAGAAGTTTTGTTAGTTTTCTGGTCTGGATCATTCAGGTGTGTGTTAACACAATGGAAGGGGGAAAGATATCAATTATCTCAAGAGAAGACGTTGCATTTTGAAGTCCAATTTTTTCCAATGTGGGAGATTATTCACAAGTGGAAAACATTAAAGACAGTTGCCAATTTTCCCGGTATTTGTTTTACAGTGGATGTCCCAGAAACTCCACCCCAAGGTCAGACTATGCAATGCTCAGAGAAATTACAAAAAACCCAAGAGCTTTATCCTAGACTCCACAGACCTGTGTTAGCGTGTTAAATGTTCATGACAGTACCATCAGAAGAAGACTGAAGGCTTGTTTGGAAGGGTTGCCAGGGGAAAGCTTCTTCTCTCTTAAAAGAACATGGCAGCATGGCTTAGGTTTGAAAAGTTGCATCTGAACAAACCCACAAGACTTCTTGAGCAGTGTCCTTTGGGCAGATGAGACTAGAGTGAAAATGTTTGAACAGTGCAGTGGAAAAATTAAATTGACATTGAACTGGCACAATATTTTCATAGTCTAAACATAGATCATTTAAGATAATACAGTTCTAGCCAGCTTGAGGCTGATGAAACTTCCATTGCCCAAGAGTTGTGCTTTGAATATTTCATATTGTTACTGATCCAGCCACAGCTAGTCTCATGAAAACTAGTGCAGGCCAGGGTGATGCCTGGCATGGCCAAATATAGAAATCATTGCACCTTAACCCTATCACATACCAAGCATCTGGTCTCAAAAGGTGGTGGTTTTGCTCATAATTGGTTGCATATTAGTGTGCAAAGACCAACAATAAAGTATGTATGACAGCCACATTTTAAATGTTTATGTTTCTGGAAGCTGTGTGTTAAAGAACAGCATCCAATGTGAAATTCTAATGTTTCTGGTAGATAGATTTTATAAAACGGTGGCCGGTTTGTAATTCTTGTATTCCAGACAGTTGAACTGTAATCAGAATGCTTTTGGTACAGACAGTTGTACTATAAACTATGGCTAGTTTAAAAATGCCATTGTTACTTTGATGTACTGCAGCCAGCAGGTTTATTTCCAAATATTGGTGCCCTAGGTAGTTCCTATCCCCCAATGGCTGCCCTCCCCATCAGGCCTTTTTGTGCTCCTTTCCCCCGCAATATGAGTAGTGAAGCTGATGTAATAGCTGTAGCTAACTTGTTCTAGCACCTGGCAGATCCCTGATGACGTACAATCGCAGGACTTGTAAACAAATAGTTTAAATGTATGTGTAACTTTGTTTTTAGTTTTGTTAAGAGTGGTTTGAAATCTCCATCATATTTTTTATTACTGTGTCATGCTGGGAGATTCAGTCTCCTCTCCTCTGTTACTAGAACAGAAAGTGATAGAAAATTCAAACGTTTGCAGTTGTCATAAAAACAAAGGGTGAGAAAAAAAATGTCCATCTGTTTAATTGGCAACCATTTAAAGGGTTAATTTTCCTCAGATTGGGGCAGTTTTACTTTTCTCTGTGACTCCAGAGTGGGAAGGCTAGTTAAAGTCAATACAGGGGACACATAGACACAGAAAACAACAAAAACTGATCATCTTGCCCAGTGTTTCTAAACCTGGGTTCCATGGAGCCCTATGGTTTCTCCAAAGTTTGCTAGAACAATTTGTGTCTCTCAGGTCAGTTATGTGGCTATCTGTAAGGTTGACATTCTTCCCTGTGACCAGCAATGTAGAAGGCATTCTCTCTAGTGACTACCACACTAATGTACTGTGAGCTGTGGGTACAGTAATTATAGTAGGGGTTCCTTGAGAACTTGAAAAATATTTCATGTTTCTACTGTAAATACAAAAAGTTTGACAAGTGAAAGAATTGGCTACATACTTTCCAAAACATAACATGGCTAATTATCTTGGGAATGAAAACATTAATGACTAATATAACCATAAACCTCCTAACATCATGTATTCTAATAACTGTAACTGTCAAATCAGTTTTGGATATACCATTGAAGCCCCTAAATATATTTTGCACATATCTCTTTCATTTAGACCATATATGTCTAAAAGGTGAATGAAATGTCTAGCTTTTTGGTTATTATAGGGTTACTATTGGTGCAGAATTTGCTGACCTACTTCCTATCACTAGGAAAAATGTAAAGCACAGTTTAGAACTGAACAAATCCTCCTCAATGTATCTTTCAAATTGTCTAGTTACTGGCTGATACTAATGAGAGTCTCTTGCGATGGGAAGTATTATTGTGTCAGTACAAAACAGAACATACGGAAACCAGAAAGCATTTACAGCAGTGTGTAACAATATCAGCACTTCTAGAAGTCCATCTTCATGGTTGTCAGGTCGGTGAATTATTCTCCAGAGTGGTTATTCTCGTTCCCAGGATTAGCGCTGTTTTGCTTTTATTAATGGTCTGCGGTGGTGCCTTGTTCTTTGTAGCTAACATCACACCAGCAGTTCTTGTAAACTGACCCCAATTTACACTGATTACACTGGGGAACACATTTTTTGTTGTTTTAGATCTTACACTTTTTTTTTACCAATTTTTGGTTGGTGAATCTAGAAATGACCTATTTTTTGCTATCACAACCAGTTTTTATGATACAGGGTACCCTCAATTTTGTCAAAAAACATACAAATTTTACATACAATGAAGAAACAATGAAATAATACCTTGAATGTACTGTTTGTTTACATTTCTTTTGTTCATACAAAGGATTTATTGTCACCCTATTACATTTTTTTACAGTAAAACATTTAAAAATTATTCAGGTAAGCGGTTAAGGTAAAAATGTATGCTTATTGCTTTTCCTGGAGTGTTCAGTGTTAGGACAATCCCGCTGGATGCTCCAACAATATTCAGCCATCATATGTACATCCCATCTACCCTGATACCATCCTGCCATGACCTTCAAATCTTGGTAGAATCAATCACCTTGCTCATCACTGACTGCACCAAGGTTTTCTGGGAAGTTAGAAAGATGGCTATGCAGAAAATGTACCTTGATGCCCATATTGCAACCAAGCATTTTGTAGCTCTCCAAGAGTTTCTGGACGATTTCTGCGTAATTATTGTTTGTGTGTTTCCAAGAAAGTCCTTGACAATGGCTTTGAATGATAACCAAGCATTCTTTGGACGACTTCGGACATTGTCCTGATGAAATGTTCATCTTTGATGAGCTGCCGAATCTGTGGACCATGAAACACACCGGCCTTTATTTTATTAAATGACAGGCTAGGAAATGCCAAAATGAGGTACTAGAAACAGTCTCCCTCAGTTGGCAAAGCTTTAACAAACTGCTTCATCAGACCCAGTTTCATGTGCAGAGGTGGGAATATAATATTATCTCTATCAACAAGTGGCTCATGTAAAATGTTTGGATCACCTGGTTTTAGGGTAGATCTTGGAGGCCAATTCCTTTCCACCCATTGCCTCTGATGAGCTCTGCTGTCCCACATGCACAGATAACAGGGATACTTGGTGTATCCGCGTTGCTGACCAAGAAGGAAGCATACCATTGTAAGGTCAATACAGATGACCCAAATATGTTGGTGATATTGCAACAACTCAATGACTCCCCTTATGTGTGCATATTCTTCACAAAGAGAAACTGAATGGCCAACTGGGACTGACCCAAATATATTGACATTGTGAAGGAGGACATACTTTAAGCTCCGCTTTGAGCTATCGATGAATAGTAGCCATTCAGTTGGGTTATAGATTGGAATTCCTAATTCCTCCATTAAACCAAGTATGTTATGGCAATACACAAAGCCACTGTCAGTTCTAAAGTACTGCATAAATGCAATTTCTTTGGTTCGAAAGTACGATACCTTCATTCCTTTTACAAGTAAGTTTTTCTCACACAGTCTTGGTGCTAGGAGTTCTGAAGCCTTCTTCAATAGTCCCAAATCACTCAACTCATGCTGATCAAATCCCTTATAAACAGAGTCCTCTTCAATTTCAAACTCTTCATCATTGTTGTCACCTAGTTTATCACCATAATCATGTACATCAAGAGAGGGTAGTGAAACGAAAACCGGCACTGGGATTTCATCTTAATGAGCCACGGGCGTAAAGTTGATGGTAGACTGGGATACTCTATGTTACATTTATTTTTCTTGTTATATCCTGAAGTTTTCACTATTGAAAAGTAACAGTCACTGAAATGATCTCCTGGCTCTCACCAAACCATAGGTATACCAAATGGCATCTTATCAAGTGTTCCCTTTGTCCACATCTATAAACCCTCAACACACTGTTTGCACACCTTATGAGGGGCCCATGACTTATCTTGATCACCAAGTTTTACTCTGAAATATGCCAAATAGGCTTTCTGTACAAATGTGCTGATGTACGCCCTTTGACTGGGAATGGTGAAACTGCCACAGATATAACAAAATAAATCAGGGTTGTTTAGGCACTTTCGACGATAAACAGCAGAGCCAGACATGATCTGAAAGAAAGGAAATACTTGTGCAGCGCACTTTTAATAATCTGCATGATCACCAATGAACTTGATATTTTAAAATACTAGATTGCTTTAACTCCTCTATTCCGCCAGAATGTCTATCCACCAATGTCATTATAAATTGCCAATAAAAGGTTCTGTGGTTCAAAAGGACCATTCTAGACTTGTAGTGTCCTACCACAGTCTCAATTGCATTCGCCAGCTGCTTGAATTCAGCTGCATGGGTGCAGTTGGGAGCCATTTTGTGCATGTATTTTCACATGGCTGTGGTTGAGGTAGATTGCAGCATGGTTCTTGGAAGCAACAAGTTGCTTGTCCATCTCTGGAGGAAACAAAATACACCACAACTGCAACGACAAGGGCATACACATGCATTGACCCATGGTGCAGTTTGCTATGTACCTGGGAGTTGCTAACCACACAGTTGTGAAAGGTACCCTATTTTTCCCTAAAATGTACAAATGCAAAATTGAAAGGAACATCTAGTATATTAGATCCAATAAGGTATATAAAATATTGTGTCCCTGTCATCTGCAAACTGGAGATAAAGAGACCATTGATTAGAGCTCTGGGGACCCCCAAGTTATAAACCAGACAGGAAATCTGTCATCAGCATCCCTGATTTAGGATGATGTTGGGTCAGTCATTTTATTGGGGGTCTCAAATTCATGACCTGATGCATATTTTTTAGCCTAATATCTTAGTATGTAACTGTGCAAATATCAGGTCTTTGCAATTCCTAAAACTGTTTTTTCTCTTGGAGAGAAGATGTAATGGCAGAGGCACAAGCAAGTTTCATGTCGTTACGGGACGTCATGAAGTTTTTGTTTCTCCAGGGAAAGTCAGCAAAAGACATTCACACTAAGATGTCACAAATACTGGGGGAGAAGTGTCCTTCTTACAGCACTGTCCAAACCTGTCCAAACCATATCTTGTTTCAAGACTGGGCATTTAACCGTTGAAGATGAGCCCCCGCAGTGGGGGCCCCCCAACCCAATTGACCCGGCAGCCTGCGATGCTGTCCATGAGCTGATTATTGAGGACCGGTGAATCCCTGCAAAAAAGATAGCCCAGATACTTGACATCTCACGGGAGGGTGTTGGGTTTGTTATCACCACTATTCTAGAATGTTTAGAAATTTATGAAACAGTGATCAGAAGAACGTGTTGAAGCATCCAAAGCCCATTTTGAAGCTGCACAGGACTTTTTGGCTAGGTTAGTGACTGAGGATGAAACTTGGCTCCACATCTATGATCCTGAAACCAAGGAACAGTCAAAGGAATGGCGCCACAGCGGGTCCCCTTGGCCGAAGAACTTCCAAACCCAGAAATCGGCCAAAAAAGTCATGGCGTCCATTTTCTGGGTCAAAGACAGTATTCTGTTGGTGGACTACCTACCTCAGGGCTCTAGTATCACCGGACAGTAATATGCTAACCTCCTGGACCAACTGAAGCAGGAAATTAAGACGAAACGTCTTCCACCTGCACACACGTCCAATGTGGCTGCCAAATTGAACACCCTGGGTTTCCAATTAGTCCACCATCCCCCTACTCACCTGACCTGGCCCCTTCCGACTATTATCTGTTCCGGAATTTGAAGAAACACATGAAGGGGCAACGTTTTGAGGACATTTCTGATGTCAAAGATGCTGCTGAGAGCTGGTTTGCGGCCCAACCAAAGGCCTTTTATTTGAACGGTCTAGAAAAGCTGCAACTCCTCTGTACCAACTGCATCAGTCATGAATATTTTGAATAAATGTGGTATTTCATAACTCTGGCTGTCTTCTTTCTGGGCAAAGCC
This sequence comes from Pyxicephalus adspersus, assembly GCF_032062135.1. Lineage (NCBI taxonomy): Eukaryota > Metazoa > Chordata > Amphibia > Anura > Pyxicephalidae > Pyxicephalus > Pyxicephalus adspersus. The sequence goes on from NC_092861.1 coordinate 45,151,580, forward strand.
AGGAACTTCCCAGCACCCCCTCATACTGCTTATTAGTCTGCAGTTGAGTCATGGCAATTAGTATTTTTACTGTAAAGTGTAAAAACCACAAAGACTGGGAATGTACATATACACTGGGCAAAGCACCAAACTATATAGATGTTTACACACCGCCAGGTGTGCCAGCAGTAATATAGTTGAATAGACAATTCAGTAGTTGTAAGGAATATTCTGCAAAAAAGACAGGCTTATCAGTACCACCTATCAAAGAAATTGAAAAATCATATCATTCTAATTTTATTATTATTGATGAAGTGATTGCAGCTGGTTTTCCCAAAGCGTATGTGCTGCCAATCCTTCTTTATTTTGGATAGAGAGGGGAAGGGTTGTATCAACTGTTTTTTTCTCAGTTTCCCATTGAAGATGTCTGTTCTACTGGACATGAAGGTAATAAGAGAATTTCTGCAAAGGGTGAGAGAAATTCCCCTCCTAGACAACGGTCACTAGAATAGATGTTCTTCACAATATGTTCTACTGTCAACTTTAAAATGATAAATGAACACTTTCTGTCCTAATCATATTGGCCATTACGACATAGAGGGGAGACATTTACCCAATACTAAAACACTTGATCCCTTCCTACACAAAAAAAATAAAAATTGGTTCTATTTAGACTTTGCCAGAAAATACCCTAAATCCATGCCAATACATTGTGCATAATTACTCTATTGTATTTATATACAAGAAAACAGTAATGGTTTACCCAGTAAGGTTTATGTCTCATATGGGTATTTCTGTATCAATCACCAAAGTGGCATTTTTACTCAGGAGTTTTCATTCTGCGTGACAGCCAAGATACAAGTGATAGCGTCATAGCAGTACAGCTTTACAAAGCATTTCATCCACTGTGTACTGCATGAACTTCAATAAAGAAGTGAAACCTGTCATAGGAAATGAGCAACATTTTTCTCTTAGTACTGTAACTACAGATATTCTTTTCTTATTTAAATGTTGTTATATGTCAAATTTTACCTTTCACCAGCATTTACACACCTGAAGATTTGGTACATATACATATTATGTATAAATATATATGTAAATAACATACAGATGTTGTCATATCTGTAGACCTGTCATATCACCTGCCATGAGTGAAGCTTCCTTATATTTATTCATTCACTGCCATAGCAGTGTGGCCTAAAACTAGTAAATAAGTTGTAAAGTTTAGCAATAAAACACTTCCTGGTAGTATGATGACCGGTGGTTGCTATGTCATGGCTACCTGGCCAATGAATATGGCCAAAGACTTCAAACCTGGAAGAAAACCGGGTGACCATGACAGTGGCCATAATGGTATGACACGGAACAATGTAACCAGTGTAGCACTGGCAGGCAGCCATTTGGCAGGTAAGCCGGCCGGGCATATTTGTACATTATGGCAAGATTCATAGCCGAGACCCACCAAATCTCCTTGGAGAGATTTCTTCTTACACCCTGTTTGTCTCTACATGAAAGATGAACATAACACACCAACTGCAAATAAAAACAAAATACACTAACAGATGTTTTACAATTCCTTACTCTGTCCTAGGTGGAAAACAACATTTTTGCTTTGGAACAGCCCCATTTACTTTAATCTTTTTTTTTTTTTTTTTACCTGTCCTGTTAAACATTTGGTTTACCAAATAGCAGCTGTCATTTAAAAACATTTGGTGATTACAATTTTTTTTTACAGAATTATATTTGCATCTTTTATTTAGGACAATTTATTGAAAAAATACCTCAAAATTTTGAACATTTGCATTTTGTTGTGATTCCCTTATACGTAATGTATTTAGTAAATATGAGTGTAACGCAGAAACTAATTTTTGAATCTCAAAAAACAATAAAGAAACTTGATTATTTATCTTAACAAAATGTTTTCTTTACATCTATTGTTGTATAGTCATCCAGCAGAATCAGATCTGTCACTACAGCAGTGGTGGTCAATTTATTTGAGGGGACCTCAGGTGGATCCCCCAACATCACCAAGCAGCCACATAACAGTGGATTCAGTAACAATATGGAATTTTGTGGGAGACTGCAGACATGCAATTGACCAAAGCAGGGGGGTACATAAGGTTGTTCATAGTATGTCACACACATTCATCCCACAGGGGCTGCAAGTCAGTTCGGCAGGGGAGCCCCAAGTTTTGCACAGGGGCCCACTGTAGGCTACGTCCGCCACTGGTCCAACAACTATAGCCATGATACAAATTATACAAGAGACTGCAGACATGCTTTAGGAATTATAGAGACATGCTGTAGGGTCCATTTATTAGAAACAAAATGTCGTTTTATTGATAGACATTACTGCTTTGACAGCCTTTCAACCATAAATGCTCCCACATGTTGTTCTTCCAGCACATTTGTGCCACATTTGATATTTTTCTCTGAATCATTGTCAAAGATCAGATGGGAAATAAACAAACGTTTAACTTCTAACAAAAGTCTACATGCAACCCTCATGCCCCAGGATGGGTACCAGGGCCCTATTGTATCCCTCTTTGCTCCTCCCAAGGCTGGTAGTTGGTTGGTTTTGGCAGATGGACATGCTGAAACAACACAATGATTAATTAGGCACTCCGAGAATGGGCCTGATTTATTAAAGCTCTCCAAGGCTGGAGAGGATACACTTTGATCAATGAATTTCCTAAAAGTGAACCAGTGGATTTCCTAAAAGTTATTTGCTATATGTTAGCAAATGTTTTCAATACTGGACCAGGATTCTGGATGATTTATACAATTTCTAGGCATGATAGGAACTTAAATCAATCACAGGTAAGGATGTCTGTAACATAATCATATAAACAATTGTCATTAGATCATAAAATACCTTTTTTAGATTCAATCAGATAAACTAGACATGCTATAAAAAAAACTAAACACAGAAAAGAAATTCAACAGGTAAAAAAACAAAATATACAACGATCACTGATGAAAATGGTCGGTTGACTTGTATCAATACTTTTTTTAGCATATTTAGCCTTATTTACCCACCAAAACCTTTTTTTCTTTTTGTTCATTAATATTTTTGGTGTCCTATTAAAGCTCAAATTAAAAAAAGAATGATATAGGGAAAAAGCCTTTATTTCATTGTTAAATAACTTGGCAATGCTTTGTACCAAACCATAATTGTAATGTCTTTGTAAACAGGGCAAATGATAGAATAAAATGTACACTTTTTTTATCTAGATCAACAGCTTTTTGGTTCTACTGAAACATCTAAAGAACACTCAAAAAGCCATCAAATGGTCTTAATTTGACCCTAACCTCCTACCTCCCAGATCTTCCTACTGTACACCCAAGCCACCTATCTTGGGACAACTAGAAAATGGGAGTGATAGGAGGAAGTATGGACCAGCTCTTGCAAAGGCAATTTGCAAATCACAGCATTTGGAATTTGGGGCACCTAGGACACTTGGAAGACATATAAAGGTAGGTGCAGACTATATTGGCCCACTCTACTATCTTTAATTACTGACAGCTGCACTCAGACATGTTATTTGGCTGTTTTCAGATTTAACAACAGTTATTGTAGTAAAAAAAAAGGTAAAATAATACAGTAAAACGTCATGACTAATCATTTTAAATCTGTTGGTACAAGGTATTTTTGTAAATTATTTCCTAGATGTCATCTAATAAAGTTCATTTTAGTTAACTGTAAACCACATCATATTTGTCACAATGATGGTAACTTTCAGCCATGTGACAATCCTTTTAACTCCCACTGGATGTTATTGTTGAAAATAAGTCATTCTGTCAAATAATCCTTACAGCTTTGGCAATTACGTCCTACAGTAATATTTCATGGTATGATAACCAGCAGTCTGTATTACTAGTCATTCTGGTATTTTTTGCTGAAAACAAAGCTGTATTCTTAGGATATCATTAGTCTTTATGGAAAACTGGGGAACTTTATTGCTATGAAAGTCACTAGTCTCTAATAAATGTATAGACCTAATTCTTAGGAATGCAACCTGTAATTGGGTTTCACTGGACTAACTGACCAACAAAGATGGGATTATGGTTCTCCAGCTGACCGCCTATGATGGGGCTATAATGCTCCCACTGACAACCAAGTATAGGGTTACATTACTCCCACTGAACACCAATGATAGTTCTGCATTTCACCCACTGACCACCAATGATGGGGAACTTTTGTGACCACTGATGCTAGTGTTTTTATCACTCCTATTAACAGATGGACATATTTTGCTCCTACTGACCTGTGTTTCTGGGTCATTGGAGTCAGTGTTTTTTACTGCTAACCCTTTTTTTTGTTAAATGGTGTGAATGGATACATTGGTTCCTTAGTGTTACCACTGTTTTCTTGAACATATTTATGTATGGTATACTGTCTAAATACTGTATACTGTAGATATATAACCACTGTAATAGGTGGATAGACTATCTAATAGGTGGATAGACTATCTGGTAGATAAAATCCTGCTAACAGAAGACTGTAAATACATATTGAATGTTTCCATCACCTTTTTCTTTTAAAATCCGTCCTTAACTTGTCTTTGGCAGCTTCAAGTGTTCCTCTGGCTGGTTCGCATTTGAAATGAAGTCCCGGAGGAAGAAGAAAAGGCCCCATGAAAGGATGAGAATGAAAGGTACATGTTGGAAAGGCCTATGCAAAGGGAGGGGAGTGACAGTAAGGTATTGGGATTGGTGGTTTTGAAATTTAAGGTGTCAGTTCAAGGTGAGTGACACCTGGAAGTGGGATGAGAAAGAAAGCCAGGATGTGAGCTTTCCAGCTGCCCCTGTTTTTAGTTAAGTTTATATGTTTATAACCTTGTCATGGTAGTGGTGTGTAAGTTGTAGGTCCGTGAGGGGAGGGGAGGGGGTCTTTTAGAGAAGTTAACAGAGGGTGGAACCCATAGAGTTTCCATGTAAGTGGGGCCTCATGGCATGAATGGTTGTTGCAAAGGCCGAGTATCCACAGAAGAAAATGTTATGGTGTTTTGTTCCCTCATGAACCTTCAACTCTCTAAAATAATGGGCCTGAGTTTTTAAAGATCTCCAAGACTGGAGAGGATTATCACGGAGACTATGATCGGAGATCCTGGGTGATTTAGCAAACCTAAAATTGTTTTGCTAAAAATCATTTATTAGTTCACAGATGCATTCAATAGTGAAACTGATCCATTTTAGGTTTGTTAGATCACCCAGGTTCCCCTAAATTAGTCTATCTTCTCCATTCTTGGAGCGCTTTAATAAGTCAGGTCCAATGTACCTAAATACTGGTGTTAGAAAGGTTATGTTCAATAAAGGGCTGCTATGGCAATTTTACCCTAAGAGTGTGGGGTGTGTCTTCTGTTAATGGGTAAGGGTGGGGCAAGTGCCAAAAAGAGCTACCTTCTCCTTTCTACCCTGGTCAAAGTTTGACTTGTTTCTTATCTTGAACTGATGTACTTGCCAACAGAAGGTGTACTTTAAAATGTATGTATTGCTAAAACTTTTGTTTTTAGTTTTTATTGGTACAAGAAAGGTTGAAACCACAGTTTTTTTATGTCATTTTGTTCCTATTAGAATATTTGTCCCTATTAGAATTTTTCCTACCTGTTTCCTTAAAAATGTAAAATGTTAGGTTTCGAACAGTTTCTCTCTTGTTGGCCATGGTCACCAAGACATATAAAAGGGTAATCTACTTGAGCAAAAAGAACAATAAAATTTTAAAGGAAGTTCTAACATATTCCCAGTCCATTAAAAAGAAAAAAAATGAGCTATACCTATACTAAATATTCTTTAATGTAAAAAAAAAAAAACTTGTCCTATTGAACAAAAAAAAATGCATTGGTTCTTTGAATGAAAACATTGACACATTTGCTGACAAGCACACTTCCTGAAGGTTAGTTCTGTGGACAGACTCTAAAGTTCTTTAAACTAAAGAAATCACATGACTGATATCAATGCTTTGTATGAGATTATCATGAGGGACACCCTCTCACTTCCTTATCCACATCATTTGCATTTTTATGTAATGCAACAAAACACCAGAACTTGTAGTGGGTTGTTCAAAGTTTTTGGAAACAACAAAGACTTTCTATCAGACTGCTGAGAAACGTTCCCTCCTACACTTATTATTGGAAGATTCCCATTCAACCATCCATCCCCTTTTACTTTCATTATCAGTGCGACAATGTCTGCTGAACATTGAACAGATTCGATTGTTTGAGGTGGAAGGGGAACAGATCATCCACTTACACATAATAGTTCTGCATCAGCAAATGTTTGAAGGAATGCTGTGACTAATCTTCCTCTCCTCCAGCACAGAAAGAAGAAATGTTGGCCATAATTTAGAATTGTACAGAATTTATAGGTGATTTTTCATGACATACAGGAAGATTATTTAATGGTTTTCACATTAATTTCAGTAAAAAGGACCATCAATATACATTGGAATAGGTAACACATTTGCCATTTAAATTTTGAAATTTGAAAAAATAAAATGGACTATATCCAACAATTTACAATAAAATTTAAATGAGAGAAGGACAAAGAGAGGGTATTTTCGAATGCAGCAGTGTATTAATCCGTGTGGATAAAGTATGTATAATGTACAATGTTACAATTCACAATAGTACACGTATCAATTATATACATATAGCACATTGCCACTTAATTTTCAGTGGAATAGAGTATAAATTCTAGACATTGATTCCTAGGTACACATGAGCTGAATGGGAAAACCAAGTAGATATCGTGTCCCGACGCGACACGCCATATATGGCTACCTCAGGGGACTTGTAGACATCAAAAGTGCAATATTAGAAGCTTATGCTAGGAATCGATGGTGCGACTCATCCATCCAAAAACTGGGGTAGATGGAAGGTTTAAAATTTATACTCTAATCCACTGAAAATTAAGTGGTAACATTCTATATGTATATAATTGATATGTGTACTATTGTGAATTATAACATTGTACATTCCTTATCCATACGGATTATTACACTGCTGCATTCGAAAATACCCTGTCTTTGTCCTTCTCTCATTTAAATTTTACTGTACTTTACCAGGGTATGCAGCGAACCACAACTTAGAGGAGAGGTATTGGTGTTACCTACAACCTATAAACTTAACAATTTACAATGTCTACAAAACCTTATTGTAGATTAATGCTTGAAGCTGGACTGTAGTCTTTTATTCTAAATGCATACATATCTCTCTTACAGCAGAACTGAACTCTCAACCATATTTCCACTTGGCTTTCAAGTCTCATTTTTGCATCTCTTGTTTCTTTTCAATCTTCAGCTGTCATCTTCGGTATTGGCATGTAAAGATGCTCCATAGTGAACTACTGGCTGTTCTAGGAGCAGAAGGGCCTCCTCCTCCTCCTCCAGGAGTAGCTAAGCAGCCTGTTCTGTTCTAAGGAATGAGGGAAGGATGAGCTGGAGGCACCCAGTGTTTGGCCCACAATACTCTTTGCTAGCAGTAAGTTGTTTTCTGATCTGCTAGGACAGGGGGTTTTCTGTGGTGCCATTCATTCTAAATGGAACTGCAAACCATCACCATTCCAACTGACCTGTGGTGCAGCCGACCTCAACGCATGGTACCAAACGTACAATATAATGGTAAACCAAAAAATAGGTGCATACACTTGTGATGCTGCACTACTTTTCTTTAGCCACACTGGCATCACCCCAGTCTTAGGCAGCTAAAAGTATAAGAAAAGCTTGATTTTTTTTCCTGTGAATGTAAAATTTTGTCCTGCTCCTTTCTACTTTCCCAGCTTTTTTATTGTTCTTATATAATTGTGCTATCTTGCCTATTAATACAATTTAAAAGGGCCAATATTTTGATGATTCTACATACAGTACTATTACGTTACGTGTTGACCTGTTTGTGGTTTTGTCATGCTTCCTTGGGTCTCATCTGTTTATACACTATACATGCTCAAATTAAAAGGCTTACATTTGTGACAGGTCCACTTTAATTAGGCTAAAATAATGGTGGTCCTTCAAACATAATTCTGCTGCTATAAAATGTCAACATCATGATCATTTTTTAAGTTTTGTAAGAATAGCGTTTAACCACAATGGGAAGTTAATTTATTTTGATCAATTTTTATGTCCACAATATTTCTTTATCTGTTGTGTCTCCAAACCATTTTAGGGTAATGAGATACATATTTTTGCTATGTTTTTCTGCTCACTTCTCCTGGAATATGAGCCTGTGCTGTTTGTGACCTATTCATTTATGACAAGCAGATTACAACCCTAAATCTTAGAAAAAAAAGCAATAATATTGACCACTTACAATTCAGCCTTGAGTGAATTTTGCAAGCTGCAATGCAATATTAGGTCTGCATGGCAAATATAAAACATAAAGTAGGCTTATTATACATGCAGAGAGATTTCTTTCAAACATACTGTCTGATTGCTTAAAATGTCAGGTTAAGAAACACTGACGCAGTGTAAACAATGACATACATAATAGATCATTACAGGGTGTGTAGATGTCTAGGTATGCAGTGCTGTCGTCCTGGTTTTATTTGGCTTATTGACACATTGTTTATACAGTATATTATCCTTGTTTGTATGAGTTTCCTGTAGGAAAGTTTCCTGTAGGAGTTCAGTACCCTTCTTTCTTGTTCCAAGAACAGAGCAACCAGTTGTCTGCAGATGCTGCAAAAGCATCCTCTTCCTAAAATCCAATTATACCTACAAACTGATCATAGGCAATTGGCGGAATTACTTGATCATCTGAGGAGGAGGATCTTGGTAAAATTAAAGTGCAACCATTCCTCTTTTCAGATATTGAGGATGAAGAAGATAGCGTCATGACCACAGAGAGATAAACAAGACACAACTTCCTACAAAATCTCTCATTCTCCTCTTCCTTATTGTGGTTTAAAAAAAGCTGCTAATTTACTTTCCAGCCAAAAAAAAAATGTATTTGCATATTTTCCCATGCATACAGTATTACATATTCTTAATGAAAGATAAAATTTGTTTGGTCCTATTGTTTCTGCTATTTTGCACTCCAAAAAAGCTGCTTTCATAATGTTCGGCAAGCAAAATAATATTTGTGTCTGTTTTTTCTCATAAAACCAGCCTTGTCTTTCTCTCTGTTGGCTGTAGGTGCCTTTTTACATTCCCGATACTAGATAATTTATTGTTTTTATTATTGTGAGAATAATTGGGAATAGGGGAAAAGAATAGGGTTCAGGTAGTGTGTAATTCTGGTGTTCAAGCGCTTTTGACATTTTATATTGTAGTATTAGTGGTAGGTCCTATGAAAACAGGACTGAGAGGTCATTTATGGATGAACCATGTATAAAGAAATCAGGGGAACTCATTACTAATTCCCAGAAAAAAAAACATACCAATAAGGTTTCCTTAACTCTTTTGTGAGATATGGTTTAAGCTGCGTACACACGGCAAATTTTTCTCGCCCGATAATCGGTATGGGCCAATTATCGGGCGAAAATCTGCCGTGTGTACAGTCGGTCGTCGTCCATCGTCCGACGACCGTCCTGGCGGATCCATGGACGATGGACGACGACCGATCCTAATGAAAGGGAAGGGGAGAGCGCGCAGCAGGGTGCCGCTCCGTCGCTCTCCCCCTCCCCTCTCCATAGAGCATGAACGGTGCTGTATGTACAGCAGCGTTCATGCATCGTGCAGTCTTTTCTCGTTGGAAAGGATCGTGAAAGATCCTTTCCAACGAGAAAAATTGCAGGTGTGTACGCAGCTTTACTCTTCTCAAGGTTAGTGTGTCCACTTCTTTCTTATCACACAGAACTCTCCCAGCCTCCGTTCCTAGTCCATAGACTAACCTAAGATTAACTAGTACTCATAGCTGCTTGCTTACTTCCTCTTTGCTATGGGACGTTAGTTTTTTTTTTCTTGCTTTAAATAAATGTTTTTAAAACTAACACTTCATGGATGTATTCATTCACATATTTCAATTTACATAATATTTTATTGGCATTTGTTTTGATGACTGTTTTGAATGGTAGCAGTGAACAACAAATTTCGTGCCTTTAGGTTTATATTCAGTGTTCTTATCCTGTTTCTTCAGGAAAAAGTAGGCGCCACCCTTATATATTAATTGATAACTGACAATAACTGTTAATTTATTATGTACCTCCATTCCTAGTACAATTCCAAATTACTCCATTTCATGTGAAGACATATCTCTATTTTATTAGTTATCAAAGCAGAAAACGACTTTTTTGTGTTCCTTTGTTTCATTGCCACTTATTTTGTTGCCGAAGAGTAAAAAACAAAAGTTAAGTGAATGTTTACCACTAATCATGTCTCATCAGTAACATGAAATCTTACCTCTTAGCTCTCCCTCTTATGTAATTGGGAATGTCCCTCATTTGGCCAATATAACACATATATTAAATCTTTTTACACAAGTCAAAACAATTACATAGTTATTTACAGTGCGTATCCTCTGGCACAATGCTCTGGTACAAAATTATAACAAATTATATTTATTATAACTATATGGGACTAGTGTAATTGATGTTATAGTGTACATTTATAAAAGTAAGTACACTCAATGAAAATTGTTTTCTTAATCAACATATTTGAACAGGCAAACATTAGATCTTCATTTAAACAGATAAAGGTGGTATAAAAGAACAAAAACACAAGAATTCTTGATCTCGTCTTTGGGTGTTTCTGCTGGTTGCAGGCTGCTACCGAATCAATTACATCCATTCAATGCTTATCAAAGGCTTCCATTCAGTTATTTTGTTAACAAATCCCATTACATCACCAAGGGAATGATCCTAGTAATGAATTCTCATAATTGCCTTGTATGTCTAATCGCTAGTGCTTCTGGATAATTGCACAACAATCTCAGCCATACATGCCAAAGATCGGCCCAGACTAGCCCAGTCAAACTGTAAACTTTGTAGTTGGTGTAAGAAACTCATTAAAGTGATTGAATGGTCAGTAGGAACAATTATACTTTTCTGAAGAATAATATGAGACGTAATAATCCAGGACTTTATCTGATCTCATGGGCAAAGTCCAGAAGACATTTAAATTTTCATCTCTTGTTCCTTGGATAGATCAGGAAATAAACCCTCTCTTAAAAAGCTGCAAGAAGGAACAAGTATATTTGTTAAAAGATTTGTCTTCTGTTCTATTTTTAGTAAGAAGCTTTCATTCCCAATTGCTTTCTGTCCAGGTAACAATGGTAAATCTCCCACATACAGACAACAATAAAAACAAGGCTTATAACACTTTGCTTTTCTAACCAAAACTAAACAAAAGGGGGACAGTATGAATATTAGTAAATGGAGTAGGGTTATTCCCTCGGCTACATTGAAATGTCAATCGACACTAAAGTAAGGTCTATATATAGCTATATATTACCTAATCATTACAGCCCTGGGAATTGGAATTCTTCACGAACTAACTGAGTTCATGACATTCTCTGGCATCAGGAGGGGCTCCCCCTTTTTCCTCTATTCCCCTTAACAAGGGTGTTCATGTGACTAGAAAGTTCCTCATGGAGGTAAGTTGTCCATCCAAAATCAATTTCCACATTTAAATTATGTATGCATTTATTGAAACTATAAGGGCATGAAAACAGTGAGAAAAAGATTTTGTAGTTACAATAACCAAAGCCCCATTTGTGTATATTTATTTACCCAAAGCAGAGTTTTTGTGGGGGTGTCCTAAATATATTTCAGACACACCAACCTTTTTATGATTAGTATGGTAAATCTAGGGAACAAATCACAGTCTGGGATGCATCCACACCAACCACAAGTCTAATCTAAAGCAGTCTTGTGTTTGTTATCCAAATGAAGGCACATTATAAAGCAAACATCCCTGGAAATTAGCTTTAAAATCTGTTAAGGAGAACCAATTTAGTAACTTAGTCTGCAGATATACTTCCATTAGAAAAAGAGGAAATTGTTTGACTTTTTCAACTTATTTGAATAGACAAATAATAGATATTAATTTAAACAGTGCCTACATTAAAAATGATACATGATAAAAATACGGAAAATAAAATTTGCCTTTTTAAATAATTTATTCAACAAAAATATCAATAGATGTATTGATGTTCTATAGAAAAGTCAACTCTTGGTCTCAGAAGATGGCATTGTCCTTTTTAGCAGAAGTGACTTGTTGAAGGCATTTAGCTAAACTGCCCACCAGTTTATTACATCAATTTAGTGAAATAGTTGACCACTACTTCTTGAAAAAAAAATTTTAGTTGCAAAAAAAGTTTTTGGGTTTCCTGTTTCAGAGCCCTCATTTCCATGGGATTCAATTCAAAGCTTTGACTAGGCTAGACAATAATCCTCCATTTTTTCTATTCAATTTAAAGAGTTTTCTAGTGTGGTTTGGATCATGATTTTGTTAAAAGATCCATTTCCAGCTCATATTCAAGTTTTGGATACATTGCTCACATTCTTATCAAACATACATTAGTGTGATGCAGAATATATATCTGATTTGATGACTGCAAATTATAGAGGCCCTAAAGAAACAAAGCTACCCCAAACTATACCATCTCCACCATTATACCTTATAGTTGGTATGGGGTTCTTCACGTAAACTGCTTTCACAACACATGGTTCCAGAAGGCCCTGCCTATATGTCCATTGGAAAAACTGTTGTTTGACTCAATTGTTCTTTTAGACTGCAAAGGCTTTTTGATTGGCACACCTCCCTCACAAAAGACCTGATTTATTAAAGCCCTCCGAGATTGGAGAATATAAACTATCATGAGTGAACCACGGTGATCTTGCAAACCTGGGTTGGATTTCTTATAAATCATTTGATAATATTTGGAAAATGTTTTCAATCCTTGACCAGATCCATTTCAGGTTTGCAGGATCACCTAGGTTCTCTCCTATAGTCTATCTTCTCCAGCCTTGGATAGCTTTAAAAATCAGGCATAGAGTAACAAGAGTTACTTACAGATCCCATATTTAAATTCAGAGTGTTCTTTTAGTATAAAGCTGTCAGCTCTTGAGCTTACCTTGCCTGTGCTGATTTTGACATAATGGCAGAGTGAACACCAGACCCTAGATACCTCCACCTGCATACATGGAACCTAATGGGAACACACAGTTCCTATTTCATGGACCTTAAATGAGGTATACTTCTACATGATGCATCTTTATTGTTGTTTACTTTGACTGAAAATCATTATACCGTGTTATATATACCATAAGCATCGTTTGTTTAACTTTATAATTTTTTTCCTCTAGGCACTGTTTAAAAAAAATCAAATGTTAGCCAGTTCAATTTTTTTTTTCACCACTGTATATAAGACCTGTGGAGGTGAGGGTAAGGGCACCCTAACGGGTTTATTTTGCACTGTGCTTGATTAAAACCTAAAGAATTTGCAGAGACAAGAATGTGGTGTCGGGTTCTCTACATGGTGTGTATGTGAGAATTCTGAGAAATTCAGTGAAAGTACACCTGAGACTAACCCGTCCTAATTCTGCACACAACTCCCATAAATGGTTTGTGTTCTTATAGATTTCTGCTTTCTATACAATACCCGACAAGCATATCATTTTAGCTGTCTTTATGATTATGCCTTTTTTATTTGGTCAGTTTCTGATACATTTACATCAATATAAACTCCAGACAAAATATTTCTGTAAGCCTGCATAGCCTTCTGCATCAGCCTTTTATTTCTCTGTTTTCCAAACTATCTAATAAGATTCATTTCACAATTGGCATGTTAAAAGGTCAAGATATGCCCTCTTTTTCTTCTCCAACATACCACAAAGCATTTATTTATCTGAATGTCATTCAATCTGTCTTCTCTTCCCAGTCTAAATCTAATCGGTACCATCATAAGCAGTTCATCAGTGATTGTTAGGTATTATTTTTTGTATGAGGAATATAGTAAATCTTTTAACAAATTATTAATGTAAGAATTTACTTTGGGAGTTTTGTAACCTTTAAAAAACAAGGAAACCTTGTTCTTTTATGTGGGCACTGAACTCTTTGGGAAGAGAAAGTTATTCTTAATTATAAACCCTCTGTTAACTACACTCTGTAAACCCCCTGGTCATTTAAGAATCTCCCTAGGCTTTTCCTATGGGCTGCTGTTTTGGTATTATGTGTAACTACAATATGGTGATACTGTCTACTGCACTACTTTACACAAACCAGGATACTATCAATATGTTTATTTAAACCACTTTGTGAAGATAAAATGTTTCCCTGCAATAAAAGAAATTAGGAGTTTTTTTCTAAGTCCTACGACTAAGTTCTTCTAAGTCCTACAACAGCAACCTCTGAAGCCCCTGCAGAAATGTACACTTACAGAAACCAATTTTCTGATGCCAAATACACAATCCATACATTACAAAAAAATAAAATATTAAAATGTATTACTAATCATGTAAAAGTAAAAAAAAATGTGTTAGGTAAAACAAATAACCTTGATGTCAGTTAAGGTATGACTAATGTTCTTCCAGTTACAGTAAGACAAATGATGGGTTATAGGGGCATTTAATAAAGTCCAGGGCAACCTTACTCATTTCCACCTAAATTCAGAGATGTGCAGTGCAATCAAGAACAACTGTTTCTTTTCTCCCTTCTTATCTACTCTCCAGGTTGGAGTTAATCTTAGTACTCATTGTCTTTAGGTATTACCCTCCAGCTTGACTAATGTGTGAAATTAGGACAGTCATGCTATTATAATTAAAGGCTAAACTTTGTTCAAAGTTGAAAGAAAAAACCTACATAAAAGTGAGTGTTTTTGTGAATACTTACCGTAAAAGGTGTACACAAATATTCTTAAGACATGTCAAAAAGTACCAGCCATGGCAAATGTGGACTTATATAACAGATTTGAACAGGTAAACATTGTGTTTTTTTACACTTTATTTTTTATTGTAAAGAGAAGTTTTGTAGAACAAAAATACCCAAAGATATCAAAACCATATCAGTGAGGATTTATACTTAGGGACTGATAGCGAAAACCCTGTAACTTGTCTACAAGTACTGGTCACCCAAATGGCCCGACCAATGCACAATCCAACCAGATATGGACCATTTTGCCGACCTCTTACATGCTACGCCAGCAAGCATAAGATCTATCGAGGTACCATGATCTTAATTTATCCGGAGTGGCAAACCACTGGGTAAGTAACTTATAGGTAGTTTCCTGAATGCTAGTGCTAATTAAGCACTTATGAGCATTTGCCCATAAGGAGTCTGTAAAAGAGACATCCAAAGTCCTTTGATACTTTTCCCTAAACAGACAAGGGCTCCGAGACTTAAGGTCACTCAGAAAAGAACACATTAGCGAAGTACTCACTCATTTTTCAAATAATAAATATATATCAACAGTAATGTACTTTTACTAAATTACTAAAAGGAAGTACATCCCTGGCCTAGGAAGCAGGTATTGTCCCATGTCGTAGAAACAACAATAGATCAATGCAAAATTTCTCCAGTTAGAATATGCTTCTGGGTTTCCTTAGATGACCTTCCCATTTCACATACCCACCATGGCATATCAATGGGATTCATATCAAGACTTTTAATAAGCCAGTGCATACCCCTCCATTACTTTATTTTGTGCATGCTTTAGTGAATTTGTTTCAGATCATTATGGAGGCAAAGTATCAATTTCCAGTTCAACATTCTATTTTCAGGCCAATAGTCCCACATTCTCATCAAGCACCCTTTGATATGATGCAGAATTCATACTCAACCTGCTGCTGATGTCAGTTGATGATTTCCAACCTAATAACTGGAAGAGAAACCATCCACATAACAAGTAATATGAATGGAATCTGCTCCTCCCAGTACTGTATTTGCGCTAAGTGCTGCTTTTAAAAATTTCTGACCTGTAATAATGCTTTGAAAAATGTAAGGCAATTGGCTGAGTGCAATCCAAGACCAAAAAAACTAAACAACACCGTAGACAAGAAAACCAGAGGACAGGAATAGAAGACATGCAATGCTGTGCAGGAGAGCTACTATATCTATAGCTTCAGAGACAATGAGGCTTGACTACAGGATAAGAGAGACAGAGCTACTACATCCGGAGCTTCAGAGACAGAACAACAGCATGATACCTGACTACAGGAAATGAGAGAAAGAGCTACTACATCTAGAGCTTCAGAGACAGTACAACAGCATGAGTCCCGACTACAGGAAATGAGAGAAAGAGCTACTACATCTAGAGCTTCAGAGACAGTACAACAGTGTGAGACCCGAGTACAGGATAGGAGAGATACAGCTACTACATCTAGAGCTTCAGAAACAGTACAACAGTGTGAGACCCGAGTACACGAAATGAGAGAATGAGCCAGACGATCACGGACTGCACAACATTTTAGCTTAGCATTGGAAGGATGCCGATATGATCCACATAAAGACTACTCGCAGAATGCAATTGTTACGATCAGAAAAATGGAAATGGATTGTAGCTACTGTCAAGCCAAGGAGTTTAAATCTGAGTATTTGCTGCAAAAAAGGGAAAGTCAAACTCTGCCAAGTGGAAACACCACCACAAGAAATTTGGAATTACACATCAGCAAATACCTCAAATAGTCAAAGCATTTTCTTAATATCATCTGAAAATTCGGTGGCACATCAGTTGTTTAACAGCCTGGATTTCCATCCACATTCACGGTGCAAGGACAAATTTACCATAAAGCGGGATCCTTACATCCGCTACCAGATCGACCACCAAAATTTCTACAACTATATTTTATTGAAAACAAACTAATAGAAACTGACCAGAGGTGCACCTACATCTCAGGAACAAAAAGTTCTAAAGTTACAAAGGATGTTTCATGAGCACAATGTTCTTATTAAAACATTTAAAACAGCATTGGAACATATGCCTTTAATTTAGATTAAATTTATATGTATTTTAATGTAATTGTATATTGTACTTATACTTTTAAAACTTGTAAAAAAAAAAAAAACATTTCTTTGATGTAAAACTATAGCTTTATTTGATTCCTATTCCTGTATAAGATTGCAATAAATAAATACCCGGGCAACGCTGGGTTAACAGCTAGTATATATATATATATATATATATATATATATATATATATATATATATATAAACCACTTTTAGTGTGTAGTAATTGATAATACATATATTGAAGACATATATATACATATACAATATATATACATATATATTGTATACTCTTCAATAATTAGCTGGTTCTAGGCCTACCAGTTCCAGGAAAGCTGTAACCACCCATGAGAAAGTTGTACCTGCCCCCTCCTTTACTGTTCTCATAATATTTTCCCCAGTCATATCCCACAATCGCTTTTTGTGTGTATAAATCAGAGTTCACCTCTCTTTCACATTTACACATTGGTCTGTCAGAGTATCTGCTGTAGAGAAAGAGAGAAAGGTTGGGGAAGTCCTAGGGGTAGTGGACTGTTCCTATAAAAGCATAAGGAAAGCTAACTTGACCAAGCAGTTTTTCAGTTTTCTAAGCAATCCCTAAAGAGCAGCACAATGAGAAGAGCTCCACTCTGCACCCAAACAGCCTGGGGTAAGTCCTCTATACCGCACATCAGTACATTTGTGTATTTAATACTGACATTTTCATTCAAACCTGGCCAAATTTCAATTGTGTAATACTTTGTTAGCTTCTGCATCAGGTTTATACTATGATAGAGCATTTGGATGTGTATTTGTTGAATATTATGTATACATCAGATGTTTATTAACTGGTCCTTGTTATTGATGGGACAAACTTTAAAAAGCATTAACATGTGCTTACTTTATATTCCCATATCTAGAAATTTTCTAAATCAAATTGGACATTTAAGTCATGTGATGTGACTAGTGGTCTATGTGACTTTCTACATATCTGTATGCCTCATATATCACATTAGGTCCAGAGCGGCATGTTATATTCCCTAATTTACAAAACCGCTGATTCAGCATTTTTTTTGCTTTCTACAATGTGTTGCATAAAATCTTTTCTATTCATGCAAGAAGAAAAATGTAACCAGAGTAATTTGTATTTTACAATAATGCCAGCTATTTAAGTTCTAGGTGCAATATATATATTATATATATATATTGCAATATATAATATATTATATTATATATATTATTATATATAATATATATATATATATATATATATTTTTTTTTTTATTTTTTTTTAATATATATATATAAATATATATATAATGGTGATTTATAAAACATGCATGTCTTATTCAAGTAAACTAAATAATATTGTGTCCTTGGATTGATTGGAAGATGTTTAGAACAAGCCTGCACACATTTTTTACTCCTACCTGTCTGTTTGATCTGTGCCAGGCTGGGTGACTGGGTTGGCTGGAAATTGTGCACAGATATGCAGTGCCATTCTCACCTTTTAAGTATCAAAAACCAGTCAAGCCAGGCCATGGAAACTGGGCGACCCGGTACCATGCCCTGTACTCTGGCATGTTATATTCTGAGGGCTTCCTTAGAAGGTTGTGAGAGTAAAAAACATCTGGAGTTCACATTATTAATCAACTTTGTTAATTATAGATCACATTAAGTGTATTCTTAATTGCTTAACTATGCTTTTATGTTTTACCCATATTGCAGATAACATTAATATTATCCATTATATAACTATATATACTATTTAACTATATGAATATATAACTATATATATATATATAATTTCTTTGAATGCAATTGGGTATAATTTCTCTTTTCTGTCTCTAAGAATAACACTTACATCATCTCTCCCACTATACAATATAAGTAGTCTATGTTATTTTAAATTAAAGCTTACTATTATACATTTTTTATGCTCAGGGCGCTGGATCATTGGTATAATCGTATTGCTTGGACAGGCAAAGTTTGCAGACAGCAAACCAACAAACCAATATGTTAACTTTGAAACAAGCTATGATCTATCCAAGAGGTTGTTGGATGTGGTAATGGATTCCCTCGCACATGTTCGGGTAGGAATGAAATGCCTATATATCTCTCTGCGTAACCTAAAGCATTTTTTCAACTTGATAAAGAATACTTATTTACGAAATACTTGTGTGTTACCAGAGCACCCCATTCTCTGTGGGTTAAACTTCTGACACCTTTACTAACCTTTGTAACAAGCAAGGCTTATAGTAAAACTCATTTTCTAGTTTAGGATAGAATGTTGTAAACCTCTATCAGGTACAGTATTTAGTTAACTGTTAGAAAATCTAAGTTTTTTGGGTTGTCCCAGAAACCGTAAGTGGCAGAAATATTGCAATGTTGACATCTGTTCTAGTGACCACATTCTAAGAGAAGATTTGTTCTCATCTTACTTACTACTTCCTTCTCGTCAAAACATGAAGTGACGATTACAGATGGTGGTTCTGTCTCTGTTAGCTTTGGATAGAAGTCGCGCACAAGTGTGGTCTATGATGCAGCTTTTATTTTTAGATTTGTGTGTTCAGTGTACAGCTTTCATGATGTAAATTAACTTTCTAAGAGACATAAATGATTTCACACAAATTAGAGGGTTACATAAATTGTGCTTCCTTAGTCACAACGTGATCCAGATGAGATCCATGATTAATATATGGATTGTGCAAACTCTATTCCAAAAACATCAACAACGTTATATTAGGAAAAAAAAAAAAAGTTTTCTCACATATATCAAAACATTCTTTTGTCTTACACAGCTAGAGTGGTTAAGTAGAGTCCATAGGAACAGAAATATGAGTTGTGATGCAGCATCTGTAGCTTCATCCTGATTCTGATTCTAAATGAGATATTGACCTGGAACTTGAATACACGTCAGATGTTCAGATTTTAGACTGTTTGCCTCTACCTAGGGCAGAGGACCAAAGCAAATAATGAGAACTCAGTTTAAGTATTATCAGATGGAGTTTTGTTGGTTAATATGACATCAGCTTTGCACATCTCCCTTTGTTTTCTCTGTTTATTGAGACTGCAGATTCCAGTGGCGGGTCTTTGTATAAAACACAATCTGCTGCACTGTCATAAATTATGCATTCAGAAGTCATGACTCTATTTTAGGTCATGTTATACAAAAATAAAAGATAATTCTCTAGGTCTCAGGCACAGACAATAAAAGAAGCCTTGCGATGGCAATTAGCAGATTTTGTAGCAGATATAATAAAATAAATGCACAAAGAGCAGCTTGTCCACTTACAATGCATTTCTGTGTATCTCTGATCAGATTGTAAACAGCGATGTTACTTGCTCCTACAAAACTGTGTCTGTTCAATATGACACATGGAACGAAATGAACACATTTAGTGCATGTCTCCCACAGGTAAGAGACCTTACAAAACATTACTAACCATTCATCATAAAAACCCTGCAGGTATTAATGTATAGAAGCACCCCAATGTAAGTATATGATCAAGCTAATGTACAGAATGCAGACTGAAAAACCTGGTATCAGTGCACGGTATTCACTGCAATTTTACAGAAAACTGCCTAAATGGCTTTTACTTGGACTAATTTAATTTTCATAAAGTTCATTGTTTTGTCCCTATGTATACATGGCAAACATTTGACAGTTAAAATTTCCTTATGTACAAAAAGTAGCCAGTGCCATGGCACCATATCCAGTGATCACCGGAGCACTTGTATCATATATTCACTAAAAATGTATCTGCATACTTCATGTATTTTATTCATGTACTACATGTATATCAATACGTCATGTATTTCATCATGCATGTATTTTGAAGGATAGTGACTTATTCACCTCCAGTGAATGTCTGATGAAACCCAAATTCCTTACTTTATAAGTTTGTCCTCACTTAATGTATAATTAGATCAGATACACATATTAGACACAAAATAATTCTTCTTTTCTCTTCTTACAGACTTGCCTCTGCTCAAACATTACCAAACTGGTGACTGATAAGGTAGGTCTGCAAACTGTATAGAAATTGAGTTAATGCTTTAGGTTTACTAGACTTTAAGGGTCAGTCCTCCTATGAGAGATAATAATTTTGAAACCTGCTGGCTGGAGTTAGACATTTATATGGTAATATTTGGGGTCTGACTATTTAAATGCATAGGATATTCTAACAATGAGATCTCATTGCCATAATTCCTAATTGTGTTCTGGCCCTACTTCTTCTACCCGTCCCAGAACAGTATTGTATTATGTACAAGCTCATGAATTGTGATTGAAAAGGCCGTTGTCATGTCTAAGGCTTATGCAATGACTGCTACTGGTAGATTTATATAATAATAATAATATTAATAATGAGATAGAGTCATCAGGAAAGAATTTTTAGCCATGTTAGGAGCTAAGAAGGAGGGGGCCGTTTTGGACTTTCCTTGATTCCTCACGATCAAATCCATCACTGGGAAAAGTATAGTGCAATTTCCCTTAAATTTTAGTTACAAATAAAGACGGCCCTTTTATAGCTGACAAGTATGCAGTAATTGTTCCATATACAATGTGAGTTTTATTTTTATTCCATTATACTTATAAATGTAATCAATACTAAATAGCTCTCAACACTGCCCGATTCTATATACTGATAAAAGTTCATCTCTATTCTTACAGGACATGTGCTTGATGGCGATCCATTCCGACCTAAAAACATTTAAAAGTGAACTACAAAGTGTGAATCTAACTCTTCCATCACTTAATAAAGTCATCCAGGATATGATGGGGGTAAGTAATACAAAAAAACAGATTACAGGGGCCATTCACATTTCATACTGCCAGTAAATTGAAGGACAGTCAAATATTAGATTTAATGTAGATTTTTTACATAGACCTGTAATTGTGTTTCTAGACTCACCTTAGAATGACTTACAGTGCAAATGAAAAGAAAAGTTTCACTAACCTTACCACCTCCCCCCCTTCCTCCACAGATCCATACTTACCGACTTACTTGCTCTCCAGAAAGAAAGTGGGCAATATAATAGACTGTATTAGCTTTTTAGAAAACATGACAAGTACCAGTGTGAACCATCATATAGTAAGGGAGGTGTTAGATATAAATATATAGAAAATGAATAGGATTACCTATAATAAAAGAAATGTGTGCACTGCCATTGCTGATCTGTCCTAGGTCAGCTGCTTACCTATCATGCTGATTAACAGATCCAGTCTATAGATCAGACATATGGTCATCGTTCTGATGTGACTGTATGGTTGTTCCTGATCAATAACACAGAAAGTTGGATCTTGTGTATTTTCATGCAAAGCTGTACAGAAACTTGGTGGGTAAAGATTTATTTTAAATCAACATGAAGCATTTAACATTACCTCTATGTATAATTGCAGACATTGAACAGGTATAATGATGGAATGGAAAAGAAGACAAAAGCACCCGAATCAGAGTTTCAGAAGCAATATAAACAGTGTACAGCAATCCTCAAATTCCAGAGACGGGCTATCACCATAGCCAGAATTTTCAGCTACCTGAAGGATGAAGCCTCAAAGCCTCATATCCATTAATATTTTACCAACACAAAACAGCTATGATAACAGAATGTATAACTGACACACACAATATTTTATATAAAGACAAAAAGCAAGGTACAATGTATAGTAAACTAGAGCCGCCACCGGCCTTTCAGTGATCAAGCTGCACACAGGTGCTATAGGTTGCTGCACCATCATTTCCACATCTCAAACAGAATGATTGTGTAGCAGTATACAGAACAAAGCTGATATGTCAATGTACGAACCTAGGTGCAGCTAGGTGACTGAAAGATGGGTAATGTTAATGCTATGGGGCACATTGTGTGGCCTGCATATTCTGGAGATATTTATGAAATTAGTCAATAAGAATCAAATTCTAGCTCATCATGTTAAGGAAATATTTATGATTTTAGAATATCTTTATTTATTGTTTGTGGATACCACAGGTAACTGCAGATAAAGAAATACTTTTTCCCATAGGAAATCACATCTGTAGGCTTCACAGCTATTCTCAAATCACAGCTCCCATCATACACTACAAGCATCAACATATAGAGCATGCTGGGACCTGTAGTGCCTGACTACTTCTAGGTGACAACAGGATGCTAATAAAGCCTTCAGTGGTGTTAATTGGAAATATTACAAGTGATTACATTAACTTTATTTATTTTATTTATTAAATTATAAATCATTATGTATAATTGTCAAAGCTAAAATTTCTATTTATTACATTATGTATTTATAGGATTTGTTATTTGGTATTTATTGATGAATAAAAATTGAATGATGTGCATCTAAATTTCCTTTTTTTTTTTTTATAAGCAATGTAGTGATATATTTACTTTTCAATCCAGGGATGCAGCTGTGGCTCTCATACCAATTATACAAAACTTCAGAAGTGAACACCATGGGCACCATGCACCTCCATACCAAGCTGTGATGCACTTGGGGTTTTGTCACCTTAAGTTTTATACTTTGTGCTCCTGAATAGCTTTTCTGTGGGATTGGAACACACAGACCAGCCCCCACCCCCCATATGCATCAATGAGCCTTGGTTGTCCTGAACCCCACATATGTGGCCATAATTGAAGTGAATGAGCTGCATATGCTACTTGCAAACAAAGTGATCAATTATTCCATTGTGAATTCCCAAAAGTCTCTAATTATCTCTTTTATGCAAATACGATGCAGACAGCTGATACTTTTGAAACCCTGATCCTGAGGAATAAAACCTGTTTTCACATTTATAAATGAATTGTTATTAAATTGGTAATTAGTATTTTAAAAGTGGAGAACATCTAAATTAGGATTTAAATATTAGGATTTCAGAAGTTTAGAACATCTAAATTTTACATTACCACTTTTCTTAGTTGGCCCCTAAAATTTATTCTAAAACACTTATCTTAGCACCAAATATATATTTGAAAATGTAGCGATACTAAGTAATTATATAATATTAAATATATAAATAATAATAAATATAGAATTAATATTACATTTGTGATGAGCACTATCATCATGGTTAGGGAAAAAAAGGATTTTAGTTTTCAGAGCATGAGGTTGGCTCCCTCTAGTGGACATAGAAGAAATCAGTTTATTTTATCTCCGAATTCTCATATCTGGAAATTTAGGCCACTTGATTACCTTCCAAGGTCAAACTTATAAATGATACAGTTACAGCAGATTTACCAGTTGAACCTGATGATGAGAGCACAAAAAACATAACCCAATGATGCAATTTAAACAAAGAATTTTATTTGTCCCTGCAGTGCAATTATTACACTATAAATCTATCATTATGTTTTATAATGAACATGGAGCAACATACAAACTCCATGCACCTAGTGCCCCAGCGGAGATTTGAACCTGTGATTTTAGTGCTGCAAGGTGAAACTGCTAACCACTAATTAACTATACTGATCCTACTAGCAGATTCTAACTACTGACAATGACAAAAGTCACAATAAATATATTTAGGGAGTTATTGACTGAAGATAACATGGTATATAAATAAAGAGATATATTATTGCTGCACAGCTCCTACCATCCTATTCAATATCTCAAATCTCAGCAGCATTAACCCTTTTGGAGCCCACCAGCAAGGACCACCTCTGCCTTGACGGACAATATTGTTATTTTGGCTCCCCTTCTCTTCCAATGACCTCGTCTACATTTATCCTAAAAAGCTACCCAGCTAAGCCATCCTACCATTCAAGCCATTGCAACAATCCTTGTATCTCAAATTACCACTCTCCCCTGAGGAAGCCTTTTCAGGTTTGCTAGATCACCCAGGTTCTCCAATGATAATCTATCTTCTCCAGTCTTGGGGAGATTTAATAAATCAGGCCCAATGTATGCTCATGATCCAAAACCTTTAAACTTTTTCAGAGCCACCAAAATCAAAGCATTTGTTTGTTAGGCACCACTAGTAGAGATTTGTGCCTTTTTGTCCAATTTTGTTTTGCTCTTCTTTCCAAAATGTTTCCTAAAAACTCACACAGGAAACAATGGTGGGGCAGTATACGGTTATCTATATCTCTCTGTCTGTTTGCCCTGAATAATCAGCAAAATATATCAGAAACTATTCACACTTCAAATGAAAGCAGGTAAAACCCTGGATTCTGAGCCCTCATTTGTTTTACTTTGGATAAATATTAGTGTCACGTCTACAGCAATTTTCATGAGCAGTTCCACATAAAAAAGTATATATATATATATATATATATATATCAATTACCAATGCAACAAAAAAGGGACAAAAAACATATAGTTAATCAATACACAAACCTACACAAGCAATCAACCCTAAATTTTTACCTTAATTTAGGCATATAACAAGAATTTAAACAATGAATTGTCACCTAGCTTTCAGTCAGGGACTTCAATGGTTGATGTCAGCTTTTGTCCTGGTCCCGATGATGTTCTCGGGAAAACACAGACATGGCTCCTAATTGTCACTCTGTGTCTGTGAGATCCTTAGTCTTTATTTCTGTGTCAATTCAGATCCCACTACCTAACTTTCTATGTAATAATCCTACAGACCTGATAAACTGGTTCATTTGCATATCGATAGAGGAATCTGGAAATGGAACTAAATTTCAGATAATAAAAAGGCCATTGTAACACAGACTTCCCCATAATCATTTATAAATGCAAACTTCTCTAAGAAGCAACTTTTTACAACATTAGCCCATTGCTAGGACTTTTTACACCAAGCTGATTCATTTTGCATGTAAATGTAAACTTTATTAATAAAGGAACTTTATTTGTTTATGTTGAAAGCATATTTGGTCAAAAAACTGTTTGTTACATACTTTTTACATTTGTTATTGTTATAATCTGATCATAAGACGTTTTCTTATTTTGGTTTGATTTCTTGCTGTGTAAACTTCCTATTGTATTGTATTCCCTCTTCCTTTTAAAACACCAAGAAAAACAGATTTAACCTAAAAAAGGACTTAAAGTTTGGTTAAACCTACAGATAGTTGTATTCTGCAGAATAATGTTCCCATCCAGTGAGATCTTTTATAAACTGTGCATCACGTTACCCCATAATAAGTGCAACCTTCTGCACATTTCTAGTTCTGTGCCTGCATTGTCACTGACCACTTCTACTAGAATAAATCAATCAGCATGATTTCTGATTATATGATCATCATGACATACAGTTATGGTGATCACTTAATCAGTATTTTTACAAACTTTTTCCCTCTGAAGATGTCATTGTGCCATTACATTGGCTTTTAGCAAAGTAGAGAAAAGTCAATTGTGTTAATATAGGTTTAGTGGGAAAAAAACAGTAAAATACATTATAAATAAATCTGTGTACAAAAATATTCAAAATGTGCAATGAGCATGCAGTTTGTAGTAAAAAAAAATGTGGTAATTTCAAATAAAAGTCCACTTTTAAAAAAAAAATAGGTAAAAATAATTAAGGCAGGATTTTTTTTGTCAAGCCATTTACTCTGTAATCTAAAGCTGATAAATATGGTCTGGTCATGGAGTTCTCACTGACCTCTAGACATTAAGAAGATAATGAGGTCATGAGTCTATAGGCTGTATCTTACAATATTTTGGGAGTAATTTGTTTTGTTTTTCTTGTCTCAGAGGTTTTGGATGTCTACACAAAGGATTACAACTACAGGTAAGTTACATACATAGAATATTTTATTAGTGCACACCAATATACACATTCAAATGTAGTTAATATAGTCACGGATACATTTCAGATCAAATTAGGGTACGCAAATTATGTTTCCATACATTTCCATTTTTCCCATTTTAGTATACATGAGGGAGAAAAATAGAGAGATTAATAGAAAGAGAGAGAAAGAATCACATATTTTAAAGGTACAATAACTCATAACAACCATCACCTCAATGTTCTTCATTGCTCTGTCTTCTCCAAGTAATGAAAAATAAAATGTTTAGTTACTGTTGTATAATGCACATTGTGCGGCATCTATTCTTTTTGCTGCCTTATTACGCATGCCTGTAGCAGAATTAGCTTCTGTGGGTGCACCTAGGGTTACCCAACTTCCTTGGATTTAAGGGTCTCTTGAGGATACGAATGACAAACAAGGATTAATATTTAGCTGTATAGACAGCAAATTTCCATTAGTAAAAAAAAGAGTTAACAGTAGCTGCATCCTGGCAGCTTAATTAACACATTTATTTTCCTCTTTCTACAATCCCTTCATTCATATTCAGTTTCCATCGATTCCATTCTCATTCTTTTCAGTGCACTTTTACGTCTATCTAAAGTTTAAATAACGCACCACGCTTCCATCCCAAGGAGAATATCAATGAGCTGCAGAACAAAGGAAAGAGCTGAGTTCATCAGAGAGAAGCATGGAATCTGCAGAGTCTAAGAAAGTTAAGACCAGGCAATCTGAAAAAGTAGATTTTTTAGAAGAGGATTTTGTCAAAGAAATGTAATAGCCTGCAGAGCTAAGGATTGGTTTGAACTGTTTGTGACATTGTTTACCACTGTTATTATATCATAAATGCACTTAATAATTTAAGCAGTCAAAAACATTGGTATGTTGTATACCGAAATCATTTTCATTTACAGTCATGTGAAAAAAGAAGCAGACCTCAGAGCTTTTTTTACTTAATTTATATATCGTGAAATATTATATTATCTCTGATAGTTGTGTAACAGTTTCCCGTCATAGACAGATAGGTTTTTATTATTAAACAGGATTTTTATAGCGCCAACATATTACTCAGCGCTGTACATTAAATGGAACTTGTGATGGCACATAAATATGGCATGATGTGTCCATTTTCATAATCTAAATTAATGAAAAAAATAAATTTGTCACATAAAAACTTGAGTCTATTCATACATTTACTACCACTTCATATACATATATGTTCCGGATTAGGTGGCAGCAACAACACACTGGTGGAACATGCGTGACTTAAATCTCAGATTTCTGTGGTCTGAGGGATACTTGCTATTGTTGTATGTGGTGTCATCATGCCTGGATCAATAGAGCTCTTTAAGACCCTCGGGAAGACGATTGTGGATGCCTGTGAGTCTGGCAGATGTTTTAGATGACCGACTGAAGGTCCAACAAATTAAATCTAAGAGAAGCCCCTTTAATGCTAAAATAGGTTTTCAAAAACCACAAACTTTCACTACAAGATCTGAAGGTAGCTAATGCAACACTTGATATCAAAGTTCATTCATCTACAATTAGAAAGGAACTGCACCTATTTACCCTGTGTGGGCGTTCTGTTAGTAAAAAGTCCTTCCTGTCCAGAAATAATGTTGGGGCAAGACTACAAGTTGCCATTGAATATACAGTCAAGACCAGACATTCTGGAAAAATGTGGTGTTGATGGATGAAATAAAGGTAGAATTTTTGGGCTACAGTAACTAACAGTTGACAGTGTATCAGAAGAAGCTTTACCAACTGTAAAGCATTGTGATGGAAATCTTATGGTTTTCAATTGCTTTTCTCTTTTATGACTTTAGTAGCTTATTGTCATTGAATTCTGTATCATATCAAAGTGTGGTATATAGACATGTGGAACTGATTTTTCAACAGTGTAATGATCTGAAAAAGGCTAGTAAATCCATGGAGAAACAGCTTGAAAAGACAGTATGGAGGGCTATGGATAAGGCTAGTCAAAGTTCCCAGCTGAATCTGATTGTACTTTAGTGGGGGTTTGAAACCAGCAGTTCATGGAAGGAATCCCACAATTATCTTGCAAGTGAAATACTTTTGCATAACAAAGTGGCAAAAATGTTACCAAATCCATCTCTGGTGGTCTGTAAAGCTTACGCCACATGGACATTTTCCCCAGCATTTAACCTGAGGCTTAAAAGCCAATGTTTGAAACTCCTATGCATTACATGGCCAGGACATTTCCTTGAGGCACGTTTTTGAGCGTTATAGATAATGCTCCTTGGGGGGTGTTTTACCATTTTTTTTAGCATTCCCCCGCATTTATAAGTGGTTGAAACATAAACGGGGCAAAACATGGGAAAAACACGTCCATGTAGACCCAACCTAAGTGTGCACCAATAGAGGTCT
This sequence comes from Pyxicephalus adspersus, assembly GCF_032062135.1. NCBI lineage: Eukaryota > Metazoa > Chordata > Amphibia > Anura > Pyxicephalidae > Pyxicephalus > Pyxicephalus adspersus. The sequence goes on from NC_092861.1 coordinate 45,180,511, forward strand.
CAATAGCATCACAAGTCATTGGAAGGCCATGTTTTCAGGCTCCTAAAATCCTTAACAATCCTAACCCAGCTAAGTATTGTCGGTAGCAATTAATAGGGCTAAAATGATATGTGACCCCTGGTACTACCCAGTGTACGACTAAAAAATTAATTGAGAAGCCACAATAGTAAGAGGATAGGGACTAGCTGTCATAAAGCAAAGAAGGCAGACAAGAGTCAAGACTATATTTTCAGGAAATCCAGAAAGCAAGTCATCACTTTAAGTAATTAATAATAATTTTATTTTATTTTATTTATTTAATTTTATTTTTTTACCTATTTGAGCAATAGTTATATGCAGGCCATCATCAGAAGGGGACAAGGGGCACTTCTGTACCAGGCCCTGATCGGAAGAACTTAACTTTTGCAATGCTGGAACTTTTAGACATGGGGAAGGGGAGGCCAGGAAATTTTTCTAGTATGGGGCCCTGAAATTTCTGATAGCACGCTGGTTACATGTGAGGGTAAAAAAAAAAAACTAGAGCAAATATCAGTTTTAGCAGGTAGAAAAGAGTTTTGCTATAAAGAATAACGTATGTTGGAACTTACATTATTTATAATTTTTCTAGGCCTGGGTGATGGACAAAGGGCCTGAACCTCCTCCTGGCACCTTGATGAAATAACTAATCCATACAATGCTGTGGTGGTAAGTGAATGTTACCAACCTGCAATAATAGTTGACGGAGCATAAAAGAGCATAGTGCATGTAATATACAGAATGCAGAGGTCAAATGTATGTAACACATCGAATATAGTGATCAGAAGTATGTACGGCAGTGCCCTTATTCACACACACTAGGCCTGATTTTTTAAAGCTTTCCCAGGCTGGAGAGGATACACTTTCATCAGTGAACCTGGGTGATCCAGCAAACCTGGAATGGACATCTTAAAAGTAATTTGCTGTTTGTTAGCAAATGTTTTCAGTCCTGGACCAGATTCATTGCAAGGCTGCTGGATCACCCAGGTTCGCTGATGAAAGTGTATATTCTCCAGTCTTGGGGAGCTTTAATAAATCTGGCCCACTGTCCATACAAGGTTCATAAACTCCCACTGCTTTCTTTATGTGGGCAGTAGTGTGGAGGAGGAAGATGACCTCTTCATGTTAGTGAGTACTGCTGAACAAATGCGGCTGCTTTGAAGAAACATATTGGGCAGCCACAGGTGGGCGTGCAGAGGCACATGCGTGGTAAAATACAATGCAGGCGGAGGGAAGTTTACCCCAAAGATTTGCAGACCTTAAGATTAGGTCTGTGGGCAACATGCGGCCATTTAAACAAGCCTGACCTTCTTGTTTCAGCTTCACATCCCAGAGGTCATAAACTTTCCACACTTCCCTCTTAGTAACTCATTATATATTTAAACTTAAAACAGACAGAGATCACAGCAAAGATCTGTGTAACGCCTTCTAGCTCCGTCCTGTGTTCTCCCTTCTCATTTGTTGACAGCTGCCTTTTCCAACACAAGTGGCTGAAAAAGAGCAGGGGAGAGGACGTTGGTAGGCATAGATCTGTCCTATTATATGCACAATGCACAATTTTAACTTGCCATTTTAGAGAGTATGATTGCCGGGAGACAAAAAATATACTTTTTATTGTAGCTTTTAGCTTATAATATGTTAAAAATATCCACATTTTACAATTGTTTGGTGTAATTTTACTAATAAATAACTAGGTTACAAAATACAGTTAAAAGATATAAATCAGTGTTCTTCAGACCCAGACAAAGCCATACAAGGCCATTTATGCTTCTCACAGCATGTATTTTATTTTTAAGGAAACCTCAGCTAATGTGCTGTAAAAAGGAGAATGAGATGAGATTAGGAAATGCTGCCCTTTGAGCGACCCTAACTTTTTACCCTCAGTTTTATGAATATTCTTGTATATTTTGTGATTTACTGTGAGTCTTGGGAGTATAATAATTAATATTTAATTAGTTTAGGTTAGTTGAACTTTAGTGGCACCACAATATGCTGCACTCTCGTGAAAGGAACCTAGAGCCTAACGTTCTGCCAGATCTAAGTGTTCTGGATGTCACCCAAGCAGTGATGGAGCCGTCCCCAGGGTGCGCTCAGTCCGCATACTTGCAGATAGTCAGAGAAAAATGGCTTCATAAGATTCAGCTCTGCACATCATGCCAACAGACTTCATAACATATCGCTGAATAGGAACAGAATGCTGTATAGGCAAAATGCTTATAAACTAATGTAGTGTAATGCTCAAGTTGATGACTAGCAATTCGGAATAACGGTTATTAAGCTGATAATAATTCTCCAACTCTACAGAAAGTAAAAATAGAAGGTATTTATAAGCAGATTTTATTTTTATTAGTTTTGCAGTCTATATCTTATATGTTACTATATAATTCCTCAGCATATATATAAACCTCTTGTGAGTTATTAAAGATAATCTTTAGCTATCATCACCATGCTTTTATGAGTCTGAAGCAAAACTCCTTGCTAGTTGGCTTAAACAATGCTGCTGGACCTGTATTAAAATTTCAAGTAGAAGAATGGGATCATATGAGTTCAGGAAAATTTACAAGGTCTATATTGGACCCCACCCTTACAGCCCACAAAAGCTATAGATTTTAGAGGTAGACACCCTTCACAGCTTTCATTTTTGTGTAATAGTCACTACGAAACAGCCTTTTATTACATAGCAAGCTTACCACCTTAAGTATATGACTATACACTATGGAACAGTTTTAAGTCAACATGTTAATTACACAGCAAACTTTCCACCCGAAGTGTATTACTCTACATATCCACTCCAAATATTGTAAAACAAAATAAGCCACAACAGGTAATTATTTGTCTTAGGGCATGCTTCCAAAACACATAACGTGTATATTCTTCTAGTATTTGTCCCCTTTTGTCTGTTGAATATAGCATTCAAAATGCTTTAACTGTTTATTAAATGCAAACAATACATGTTGATAAATTATGTACAGCCTGTCTATACTGACTGGTATTAGTTAAAAGAAGGGTAAGATTTCTGTACCACTTTGCTAGGATGACAAACAATGTCTCTCAATAAATTCAATATGGTAAATGAACATTGTCACCATAGCACAGTAAGTGTGTACCAGAAAGATCGCCAGCCACTCGGGTATTGGAAGCTGCTATTTATTTTTAGCATTATATTTTTGCTACTACCGGTATAATACTTAAAGAAGTTGGTTGTCAATAAAATGTTTTCCTCACAAAGACCTCACAAAACTGACCCATTCTTTATCAAAGAGCTCAGTATGAGATTTAAATCAATGGAAACTGCAGGCTACTTTGATGCCTCTTTAGCTAACCCATAGTGCTCTGGAAACCCTTTGTTTAAAAAGTACAGTTTAAGAATGTATGTTTCCCAAGTTGAACAAACATTATTTCTTACATTTAACTTGCAGCAGTGTTCTTGTTTTTTTTCTTTCTGTCTAATGGACTTTTTTTGTTAAGGTTTAAGAAAACTGCAGCGAAGTGACTCCAATAGAGTATACAGATAGCAATTTACAGATGGCATTGTATTGCCATCTGTCTATCAATTGCAGTGATTTCCATGCACTTCCTTTCCCAGGTAGGGATATAAATTTTTTATTTGTTTATGCCTGTCCATCTATAATATCTAGTGTTCACTAGTGTCACAGCTCATAGATGCCGATTAAAATCCCCTTCATCATTTGACAGTTCTGACGCCTGGCTTTTAGCTGTAAGTCCAAATCATTGCATTGTGTAGGGAGATCATATATTCCACTATACTCAGAAGCACTGAGCAAGCAGAAAAAAGAGTGGTGGGGTAACTCTGGGAAGGTGCACTTACAGTGGTCAGAAGGGACTTTCACAGCATTGTGACTTTGTATAACATTATATGTCTACAACAACTTCTCTTTAGTGCTACAACATATGAAGGGTCCTAACCTCATTATTTAGCCTTCATTAATTTTCTTTTTTATTAGTATAGGATTTAAAGCCCCAGAACTACCCACAGCCAAAAGGACTAGTCCTTCCCTTTACAGAAGTTATGGGAACTGACTCACATATATTTACAAACATGAAGAAGGAAGCTTAGGGACTTGTAAGGCATCATATCATACCTCCTAATTCACAAACATAAAAATGCCAGTGATACTTTATTTCAATACAAAAGTTAAAATCACATGTCTCCAAACACATATCTCAGCATACGTATTCCCAAAAAGAACATGTCACTGTACATTTGTAACCTCAATGTAGTGATTTTTTCTACATGTTTCATGGATTCTCAGTCCTCTTCGTCAGGAGTCACAACAGGATTACATTATTAAGATCGGAACCAGCGGTGATACAATGGGCCTGATTTATTAAAGCACTCCAAGGCTGGAGAGAATACACTTTCACCAGTGAAGCTAGGTGATTAAGCAAACCTGGAATGGATTTATTCAATGTCATTTGCTATTTGCTAGCAAATGCTTTGAATCCTGGACCAGATCCATCCCAGGTTTGTTTGACCTCCCAGCTTCACTGGTGAAGGTGTATTCTCTCCAGCTTTGGAAAGCTTTAATAAATCAGGGTCAATGTGTCAGCAAAGTACATGCAGAGCGACAAACGAGAGACCAGGGTGCAACCAAACTGGTGTCATTATTCGAATGGAGACATAGGTGACCGATGTTACTACCTCACCCACTGGCACCAGATACAACAAGCTCCCCATGTCTCCACATAAATGACCAATGACCAACACTGAAGCCGAGTCAATCATATATCCCATAAAACTCCAGTGACCTTTTGTGCTTCTGTGACCATTTGTGCTGCAGTGAGCCTATTCTCCAATGAATCCTGTGTTGCAAAGATAATGTGCTTAAGAGACCCCATACTTCAGAGATTCTGGGAAAAATGAGGTTTTCATGAAAATAGGTGTTTGCCACCCTTTAACTGCCTTTATAATCAAGGGCAGCATGGTGGCTCATTGGTTAGCATCCTTACCTTTGCAGGGTAGGTACCAGGTTCGAATGTCAGCCAGGACACTTTCTGTATGGAGTTTGCAGATTCCCCCCATGTTTGCGTGGGTTTTCTTCCCACAGTCCCAAAATTGACTATTGACTGTATTTACTTTGTAAGGCTCTGAGTATTATGTCGGCACTAGATAAATACTGTATAAAAATAAATAGTGTACTTTTTCATATTTTTTCAATAAAAACTATTGAAAAAGGTAAATAAAAGTTTCTTCATCATGTTTATCACTATTTTATTATACATATATAAGACAGCAATAATTGTTGTCATGTGGACTTGAAAGTTCCAGACATGACTCAGTGGCTCCATTCAACTTGTCCTCCTGTGCACTGTTCCATAAAACCACTATAAATCATTTCCACACATGGGCCACCCCACCACTGGTCATTTCCTTACAGTCAGACCACCAACATTCAAAGGGTTTATACACACCTTTATCTTTCCCATATATGACTCATTTCAGACCCGTATCAGGTTCACAGATAGTTTAGTCAGACCTCCCATATCACAAAAATTGCTTTTATGCACAAAACTTATCAAAAAGAACTAGAATTCATTGATATTTTTTGGGAAAAATAAAGAAGCAAGACAGGAAAATATATATGCTTTAAATATGTGTTGGTAAAGAATTTTACTGAAACAATCCTTCAAAAAAGCTCAACCAATTTGCCCACATGAATAGATTGAAGCTGACTTATAATGAACATATTATTATGTAGTAATGTAGTAATTTCACTGTCTGTTTTAAAGTATTCTATGATAATTACTGCAGTGTGTGTTTTGCCATGTTCCAAGATGGCTGCTGTGCCCTCAGCACTTTGGGGATGGGGTTATCTGACTGACCTAGCCTGGGGTAGGGATTCTTGGATAAGCCCTTGGGAAGGACATTCTCTGGAGAGGGAGAGACTCAGATTCTGTTGCATGCGCAAAGAAAGTAAAATTTCAGACTGTAAATTATGGCACAATCCTCTCACTGAGACATACTGAAAGGAAGATTGCAAAGTTTGATGTTACGCTGGATTTCATATGTTGTTACAATTCAATACAGAGACTCTTTCTGCTAATACAGTGTGGATTATTGTCTATGAGTATACTATTCTCAACTGGGACTGCACTTGTTACTCACAAGACCCAATTGAGTGGAGGCACTGGGCGTATGAGAGATTTCATCCTGTTTCCACAGATAAAGTAAAGGCTCTGCTCCTGTTCTTCCATATAGGTTGCACCACAACACATCAGTAGCCTGCAGAGTGGATCAGAATAGGGCTACAATTAGAAGAAACAACTCACTGGAAGAGACAATAATGTACGTACAATTAAGATGAAGTAGGAAGAGAACAAATAGGTGTATAGATATAGTCACATCACAATATAAACATGTTGTTGTGTAGACCTAATGAAGAAAAAAAAAAATACCTTTCTTTACCAGTGAAAAAACCCTTAATCCAGCCACGAACTGAAGCCAGTGAGTCCTGCACCAGCTCCTCTTTTCTTTCTGGCACCAGATAGAACAATAGCGCGGCCATCTTTATTCTTCATCCTAGAGGATCTTGTTCATGTCACCCCAACTTGTACTGCACAGGTGCAATATCAGGTGGCATGTCTTCCTGCAAATGTTCAATGTCACTGCACATTCATGAGATCAAACTATTTTATTTTTTTCATAGGAAAACACCTTGATGGCACATGCAGCCCACAGCCTCCTTGGATATGTAATAGTAAAATACCAGGATGTTGCAGTTTTCCCCTTCAGTCTTACCACTGTTGCAGTAAAAACCAAAAGGGGAGGAGACCTCTGCAAAAATAACAACTTTTTAGTTAAAAAAATTTTAGGTAGTATAAAAATAAATTTAAAATTACTCCCTTTATTTTAATGTTAAAAATGTGATGAAAGGGTCACTTTCAAACCAAAACAGAAGCATAATTTTAAAGAAACAATAACCACTATGTGGAATTTACATCAAGTGGCTCAGTGATTAGCATTCTGGCCTTTGCAGCGCTGGGTCCCAGGTTCCAATCTCGTCCAGGACACATCGAGTTTGCAGGCTCTCCCCGTGTTTGCGTGGGTTTCCTCCCACATTCCAGAAACATGCAGTTAGGTTAATGGGCTTCCCCCCAAAATTGACCTTGGACTGTAATAAAGATATATGACTATGGTAAGGACATTAGATTGTGAGCCCCTTTGAGGGACGGCTAGTGACATGTAAAGCGCTGTGTAATATGATGGTGCTATATAAATACTGTGTAATAATAATAAGTAGATGGCAATTATTATTTTATTTATTTTTTTTATTTATTTTTTCACTAAAATCAGAGAATATTTAGGGACTGTTTTTGGCACATAAAAGGGACTTTTTATAGCCCTCAGGAGCCATTTTCACTTTAAAAAACTCATGGATGTGTGTCTCTGACTTGTCCTTAACCATATAAGTCTGTATAACACTGAGCCATGCTGTTTTGTTTGTTCTACTGTGACTAACTAACGATATACTAACGATCATTTCCAGTGACAAATATTGAGCATCTGTAGTGTGCTTAAGTCTGCATTCTCCCAGGGTTACTGATCATGTAAGATTCATTCTTCCCAGTTCCCAGTGTGAATCTGCAATTTTACAGTGAGGCAACAGAGACCACTAAGTAGAAGTTTCTTCCCCCTAGAATTTGATAAATGTGTGTACAGAGTAATAAAACACACCCCATGTCCTAATACAGAGCATCTGAATGTAAGGTCTGCTCATACAATGAAAATGTCTTTCTTACAAAACCTAGGTACCATACAGCTAAGTTCTCATACTTGATCATTTTTGTCAAATACGTGTCTTGAAAACACTGTAGAAGAGTCTTTTATCATGTTAGCTATTGCCTTCTGTATTCAATACCCACAGAGACCACACTTTACACCACAAAGCTGTTGGCCAGTGACACAGTTTTATTTGTTCATCATGCATTAAGTTAGTTACCATTACGAATGTACAGTCATGTGAAAAAGAACTTAGACCCATGGAAATAAATGACTTTTTCCACTGCTGCTGCAGAGACACACACAGGATCGGTTATCGGGTGAGTATAATATTTTAATCATTTTTTTTAACACATTTGTCGTATAGGACGCACTAACTTTTCCCCCCCAGTTTTGGGGAAGAAAAAGTGCGTCTTATATGGCAAAAAATACGGTATATGACTATGGTAAGGACATTAGATTGTGAGCCCCTTTGAGGGACGGCTAGTGACATGTAAAGCACTGCGTAATATGATGGTGCTATATAAATACTGTGTAATAATAATAAGAAGATGGCAATTATTATTCCCCTTTTGGTGTTCATTTTATTGTTGTGTTATCTCCTTTTTTATTTATTTTTTCACTAAAATCAGAGAATATTTAGGGACTGTTTTTGGCACATAAAAAGGACTTTTTATAGCCCTCAGGAGCCATTTTCACTTTAAAAAACACATGGATGTGTGCCTCTGACTTGTCCTTAACCATATAAGTCTGTATAACACTGAGTCATGCTGTTTTGTTTGTTCTACTGTGACTAACTAACAATATACTAACGATCATTTCCAGTGACAAATATTGAGCATCTGTAGTGTGCTTAAGTCTGCATTCTCCCAGGGTTACTGATCATGTAAGATTCATTCTTCCCAGTTCCCAGTGTGAATCTGCAATTTTTCAGTGAGGCAACAGAGACCACTAAGTAGAAGTTTCTTCCCCCTAGAATTTGATAAATGTGTGTACAGAGTAATAAAACACACCCCATGTCCTAATACAGAGCATCTAAATGTAATGTCTGCTCATACAATGAAATTAAAGTTCATTCATAGGTACCATACAGCTAAGTTCTCATACTTGATCATTTTTGTAAAATACGTGTCTAGAAAACACTGTAGAAGAGTGTTTTATCATGTTAGCTAGTGCCTTCTGTATTCAATAACCACAGAGACCACACTTTACACCACAAAGCTGTTGGCCAGTGACACAGTTTTATTTGTTCATCATGCATTAAGTTAGTTACCATTACGAATGTACAGTCATGTGAAAAAGAACTTAGACCCATGGAAATAAATGACTTTTTCCACATTTCTCAATAGAAAAACATTTCTTAAAACCATAACTACAGACAATATTCATATACTTAGATGAAACCGCAAATTCATGTAGAAAACATATCCAGTATTGTAATGGTGCATTGTTGTAAAAGTAAGTACGCCCTTACCAGCTAGTATTGCTCCCATTACCAGAAATAGCTTTGCCCCTCAATCTCTGACATTGAGGCAGGACACAATCTGCAAGAAGTTTGTACGTTCTCCCATGTTTGTGTGAGTTTCCTCCAGGCATTCTGATTTCCTCCCACATCCCAAAAACATGCAGATAGGTTAATAAGCTTCCCCTCAAAATTGGCCTTAGACTGTGTAATATGTCAGGGCTGACAAGGTAACAGTAATATTAATGAATATCAAATCAGGACTTGACTTGTCCAGTTCAGGAACTGTTTAGAGGTTTTGTTGTGTGTTTTGGGGCAATCTTTTTCTGATTGCAGATGCATGCGTTATGACACCAGGGATTCTTGGAGTCTTCTTTTAACATCAAAAATTTGGGTTTTGGGCTGAATTTGCAGATCAGGACAATCCTGGACATGTTAGCAGTCCTTTGATATCTACACCACTTAATAATATGTTTCATACAGGGTAATAGCTGTTTTTAAATGTATTGATCTTTTTAAATCCTTTGTCAAATATGTTCCTAATGTGCATCTGAACATTTTTTTCTGAGGACCTTAGAGAATTGTTTCGATCTTTGTATAATGATACTACCAATGTCAAAATAAAACACCAGAACACACATATCTGAGGCTTAAACACAACAGGTTATATTTGTTCAATAAGGAGCCCTGATTATAAGCACCTAACCTGGAACATCCATGTTTTACATTCCATATTACAAATCTGATATTTTCTTCATTTAAAGAATGAATTCACCATGTTAGATTTGTGTGTTATGTGCTCCTGTATATTGCTCTTGTCTACAGGTACTGTTTGAATTAGGATCTATTTATCAGCCTGTTTAAATATGTTGAAAACGTCAACATTTCCATAGGGGTGTACTTACTTCTTTACATGACTGCTCAGAATGCAACAGCTGATAGACCAAGAAATTATGAGTAGTTATTTTGGGCCTAAATGATGTCCAAGATACAGTAAGTCCTTGTCTCATAGCAGGAACAACCCTGTGTGTGAGCTATGGCATACCACAACAACCGAAATGCGATTCTTCCTGTAACTGGGATGTGTGGATTCTATTTTGAGGTTCCAGCTTTATGTCTTCAGAGAAGTATTTTTCTTTTAAAGTCCTTACAGATAGCTGTATTGATGCAACAGTCATGTTTAATAAATAAAAACTGGCATGCACCTACGGTAAATTGATTTTTGTTTTTTTGTTATGAGCCCAGCATAAATGACATCCATTTACTAGGATACACTTTGTACTTTTAACACTGATTTTATGTTTGTAGAATCCTGGGCTACATTAATTATACCACTAAAAACAAGAAAGCACTATCACAAAAAGTTTATATTGCGGTACCTACATGCAATCAATACATGCAGTAATGGTATTCAGTATTTTGTTTTTTATTTCACTTGCTTTTAGCAATATGACATTTGCATACAATACAAAGGTTACAGTGACATTGGTTCAGATAAACTAGAAGACTGCCTTGGGTGTAATACAAGAATCACGTTTAATTCCCATGGTTTTGACCTTCAAGCTCATCTTTGCAAAAATATATATAAATATATCCCTGCTTACCTGAATCCACCATCAAATATCCCATGCTGGAACCTTTTCTGAGAGAGTCATCCTGCCACTGAAGTCTTCTGGAGCTTAGAAAAAACACCACCAATGGACAACAGATGGGAAAAGGGGCCCAGGGTATCACATGACCACAATTTTAATAATAATGAAAGGGCTTTTTAAAACCCATTTCTACCACTACTCAAATATCAATGGCAATTTTTTAGTTTGTCCCAGAATCTGTCTTTGACCTGGACAGTTTGGTTAACATGTAAATATAGAAACAAATATAATTAAAGGTGATATTGATACAATGCAAAAAGTATCCACTTACCAATATTGGGAACAACTGCCTAATAAGAGACATAGGTCAATTTGTGCAAGCATCTCTGTTTAGCTGATTGCCAGGGAACAGAAAGCTTTTAAGTAGCAGTCCTGCTACTGTTTCTATATATTTGTAGTGTATGTGTAAAATTATTGATTTACTATTGATTATAATTTGTATTTTTTTCTATTTAGACAGGTAAATGGGAACTATTAAACATGAATATTTTATTTTTACTACCTATAGCCAGCAGTTAACATGCTCAAGGCCACCTCAAAGTAGCTCTTGGCCAAGATGAATTATAAATATGTTGTCAGACAATCATGCTCTCCAAAGTGTCTTGGAGGAAACTACATATTAAAAAAGTAAAATAAACAGTTTATACAAATGATGTAAAAAAGTATAAAAAAGTATGTTCATAAAGTTGTAATCAATAAAAAAAAAATGTAAATATTTAAGTTGAAAAAAGACAAGTCTATCAACTCACTATATTGACCATAAGCTACCTACAAAAGGATGGGGCCACAAAAAAAAACAATTTCATTGCTACCATTTGATTTTTTTTAGTTTTTTAGAAACACCCCCACTAATTGTATGAATGAAAGACTGGAGGGAATAATTATGGTCACCAGTGCTTTATCTGTAATATCATTAATTGAAAGATCAGTGACTCCTGGGGCCCCACCTGATAGGCCCAGCTCTATCTTTAACAATTTGTCATGCAGATAGCAATACATTGTGATGTCACAGAGATTTTTGCAGATGTCCTACCCATATAAAACAATAGAATTCACTTATACAATTTTAAAAGTAAAAACACTGCTTGTGTTGCCTACTGTAGCAAATCGGATGACATATTTCCCTTTTAAAACGCTGGTTGAAGATCCAATCTTACTGATCTCAGCAACAAAAATACTCATTGTACCTCAAGAGCTCTATGTGGATTAGTGAAGGTAACCACAGAAATATTAATCATCTCTTGATCATTGAAAGATGTAGGAAAACAAAAATACTTTCTAAAGAAAGAAAGAGAATAAACTAGTTTCTATATTTGGGATACAGAAATGGGAATGTTGGGTTTTGTTATAAATAGCAGCGTAGTGAAATCATACTTATAAAGCTCATGAATGTATTATTACCAGGTCCTAAGAGAGACTGTGGTTTAGTGTAGCAGTCCCAGATATAATTATTTCTCTTAATTCTATGGTGTCTGATATATTTATTTTTTCTTTACTATGTTAACCCTCTCATTGCTGCCAAGGATATGACACTATCAGACTACCTGCTTAATGTCCACAGCACTCACAAGAAATGATCACCACATACTATAGATAAAATATAGAATGGGATTGTACTCAGCTCCAAATATTTCATGCCTGAGCTCACTTCAGTGAAGTTATCTTGGAGGAATGCTGAATCTTACTCAGAATAATAGTATAATTCAACCCAACTCCCAGTCCTGTGGGACAGTGATGTGTCATACTTGGAATGTGGGAAACCATGTTGGTGGCAAGGTGCTGACTTCATTCATATATTGAAATATTCTATCGTTTGTGTCATATACTGACCATGTGCTATAATCTAACATGATTTATTAATCATATTAGCACTCATTGTAGTGTGTGCATGTTGGAACAAATACTGTATATAATATATTTAGAGCCAGACTCCATCTTTTTGATAACAATTAACAATAAAACATGCAGAATAAGCAACATATTGAAGTAACCCAGGCTATGAATATTCTTAACAAAATGTCCCAAAGAGAAATGGTATCATCTGAAAATTTCTATTAAATTGTATGTATAAAATACTGCTAAAGGCATATCAAAAGAATGATGAAGATTAATGAAAAGAAAAAGATAGGAGAACTAATTTCATGGGGATATGCTAGAATTTGTACGACCATGATAAGTGACATGTAAAGCACTGCAGAAGATGTCAGTGCAATATCAATGCATAAATAAATTTATTTCTATTAAATGATATAATACAAATAACAGTGCTTAAAGAAAGGAGCATTATCCTCAAATTTAAACCATATGCACCATGGAAGTTGTAGGATCAAAAAAAGTTTGGGAATAAATTAGACAGATGGCTTGGGAATCTGACTCAATACCAACTCTCTTAAACATTTAGTTTTTCTGTAATAATTTAATGCGCCAAAGAAAATGTTATAGTATTCTCAATCCTGGTGGTCCTTAAAGAGATACTGCACAGGTAGAAGAGCTCCTCCCTGGATTACAGATGTGTAGGGGTGGTCATCTTAGTATATTGTTGCAATTTTTTAGGTCTGAATAGAAAGTGTATCATGCATTAGAATAAATGCCTGTAGAAATTCCATTTTACCAGATATGTTTTACATTTTCTGTATGAAAGGTAAAGGGAGTGGAGATTAAATCAATATTTATATGTTTTATGATTTTCTAAATAAAGCTATTTGCTAATAAATATATACTTTAAAAATAATTTAAGAAATGTTGCTTTCCAGCATCTTCAGAAATAAAAATGCAGCCTTGCAGAGATCACCATAGCTATTGCTATAAAGTCCAATGCAAAGAAGGCCCATAGAGAAGTGATATTTAAAATGATTTTTTAATAATAATAAATACATTGTCCCTCTCCTATTCAGATGATAACCAAGGACATAGAGCTGCACGAAGACTAAATGACCCTTGGTGCCAGATTATGACTAAGTTCCATGATCTGGGTAAGCAATGTTCTCATTGCAGGTCAGCTCAGGTTTCTGTGAATGTGCCAGAAGGCTGGGTATGAACATTTTACTGAGTGTTTTCTGGCTACACTTCTGCATCCCCGGCTACATGCCTCACCTACTATTTGGAACTGTTCCCCTCAAATATGTTGCTCTGTGATCCAGTCCATTTCTTGGTGAGATGATACCCAGAATCATCATGTGAGCCCTGACCATCCTGAAGGTGCTATTTCAGTCCAGGCAGTCTGGAAGACCTTCTAGGTGGCATGTTGCCATATCGCATTCTGACCTGAAGGGAGATAAATTCCAGAATGAGCAGGAGACAAGTTGAATCAATTTAATTTAATTTAATTTAATTTATTAAAGCAAGGATAGGGAAAATACACTTTCATCAGTGGACCTGGGTAATCCAGCAAACCTGTATATGATCTGGTCCAGGATTGAAAACATGTGCTATCAAATAGCAAATGACTTTTAAGAAATCCATTCCAGGTTTGCAGGGTCACCCAGGTTCACTGATGAAAGTGTACTTTTTCCAGCTTTATTAAAACAGGCCATATGTCTTTAAAAGCTTTTCTTTTTTTAAATACATTGAATAAGGTCCTTTCAAGACCCCTTTTTGGGACAAGTTGTCTGGTTGGAGATTTCCTGTGCCGCTCCCTATGTGTTTCCACTGGTGCATGTCGTACAAGAAATATCTGGAATTCACCCTTTTGCACCAACAAATAAGATGTTATATGTATGTCTAGAATTGTCACTAAATCTAAGTTTCTAAGCCCCAATTCCTTGGCATTTCACCTGATTTCATAATACAGTTTTCAATACCAGTGAATCACTTGGTTTGTCTTTCACCATGATTACCGCCTTTCTAATGCCTGTTTGTCCTAAACTGCAGCTTGTTTTAGTCAAAACCTCCTCTCTCCAATCTGTACTTTTTCCTATTTCTGCCAGCTGTCATATTTGCCAGTTTGAGTGCAGTCAAATTTGAAAGCCACGGCAAAAGCCCCATCTCCCTGTCACTCTGCTCTCTCCTCACATTCATGTGCAATACAAAGATACCATTGTTCCATTCCTTGCTTTTTTTGTAATTATTTAATTCAAAGTCCCTAAAGTGCTACTATATAGATTAAATGTGCCTGGATAATAAACAAGGCCATGTTACATTATTGCCGTTTCCATAAAAAGATTCTGTGTCTAGTTCATGTCTCTAATCTGTGTGCTTTTACAGACTATGTTGTTTCCACTTGTGGGCATGAATTGTCTCATATGCAGTGACTCAATTCAATTATTGTTAGATTGTTTTAATTCCCATTCTATATAACATGGTATTGCCTTTCTATTAGGTACTCATCTATCACATCCTAATTCTGTTTCAGCCACTCTTTGGTCCGATCCCTTCCACTTAGAATATATGTTAATATAGTTCTTATCTCATCATATTTTATGATTCTGGTAATAGCCTGCTGTTTGGATGTACACTGTACATACTTTTTACAACCATGTTGATTTATACGTTTAAATACCTTGTTTGCTGAAACTGTTTTCATAGACATAAAAAAAGTTCCTATATGAAGGGTTATTCCTCTGTTAACATCTATCATTGCTAATAAAATAGTACACATTCTAAGTCACTTATTTGTGTGATTTATACTATCTCCAGCTCTTGGAGTATGTGCATTCATGAGCATTTATTTTTATAATGGTCTGTCTTGGGACTTTGGATCAAAATCCCCACCCCTGGTATGCATTTTTCAAGCAGGCTTGGACCATAAGCCTTTTACTAATATTAAATAAATAAAAAAATGTGATTGATTGAAATCATAAGCTGAGATTCAACACTAACTCAGTAATTTATGCTGGCTTGGAATTTGACTACACAAAGAAAAATCATCTTAAACCTGTCTTAGCTTAATGTGAAGTTCCATCAGATCAGTGCT
Organism: Pyxicephalus adspersus; assembly: GCF_032062135.1. NCBI lineage: Eukaryota > Metazoa > Chordata > Amphibia > Anura > Pyxicephalidae > Pyxicephalus > Pyxicephalus adspersus. The sequence continues at coordinate 45,196,293 of NC_092861.1, forward strand.
TCCCAATGGAGATTTCTATCCTTTCCAGCAAGCATATATAGATTCAAATCTAAAGTTACAAATGTCAGTAGACAAACCAAGCTTACAGTAGTATCTGGGTTTATGTATTAATAGTAAAACTAAAGTTCTTTGCACAGGTTCTTATGGCAGAACTTGACCACAAAAGTAAAACTGTTAAAGAAAAAAAAAGAGGTTATGAAAAATACACAAAAGCATGCAAATGCCTTCTGTTGTGCTACCAACTTTCACACAAACACATCTGGTCAACTATTCAGAAGAACCATCTTTGCTTCCCCTGAAAAGATAACTATTTAGCAGTCATGACACACAGGCATCACTGGCTGAATCCCTCCAACATGAATTCTTTCTTATTCCTTAGCATCTGCCAATTCTGTACAGCGGGAGTGTTTGCTTTTCCTGTGCTATATTGTGTACCTGTTTTACTGCCAGATGTACTTTTATATTGTGTCAGTGATCCTCTTTGTTTTCTATGTGGAACTGCTGTCTGCAATATTGCCGAACCAATAATTAAAATCTGTCCAGTATGCAAATGGATAATAAATATAAAGAGGAGAAAACAGATTCCTCTATTGCACGGTGTGTGCAGATTCTAAAAAATAATTGTGCACACAAGTCTCAGGGGAAATCTGATGTTAGTGCAGGTGTCCTCCAACCTTGTAAAGGGGTAGTTCTATTGTGAATAAGTAATGGCTGACTGTTGATTTTTATTAATGACTCCACAATAGGCCTCACATTCACCATTCCCTCTCTATAGAACAAAACAGGCTGCTCAGAAACATGTATAATGACCTTCCTACACTGTCACCCAAAACAATCACTATCATTTTAGGTGATGGTAATGAAAATGTGTACTAGGCAGAATTCATGCTACAGTGATGCCAGAGAATTAAACACCATTCATGCTAGATGCCCAGTGCTCATTATACGTGCCATTACATTTGAACAAACAATAAGATTATATGTGCTTTTAATATATTGTTATAGTTTGTGTATTAAATTTAATGTTTTATGTAAAATATTTTTGTGTCTAGACATCCAAAAGCCCTGAGAGTGCTGCAGGGCAAAGTCATCTAGCATGTGATGCCCGCCTTGCAGACCTGGAGCTGTCACTCAATTGACACTGTATGGCAGGAGTAGGCAACCTTCTCCACATTATGTCACTTGTACAAGCGGTTTTATTTTTTACCTACCAGTTATCCCCAGACATATATGCAGAAATGTGAATATACAATGGGGAGGGGTGAACACTCCAACTAATGTGTAGTATTTTACTGAATGGCTGGCAGTGGTTGTTTTTGCAGAGGCAGGGCAGCCTTTATGGGTCTTTAGAGCTTGTATTATGCATGAGTATCACGCAAGCTGCCAAAGCTGCTTCTCTTTAATTAAAATGTTTTGTAAATAGTTGCCAAATGGATCAAACAGCACATTTCTCCAACCCAGTCATTTATAAATTTTTATTTAATTTATTATTAATCCCCAATAAAAAATAAAAATGTGCTATGTATTATACATTAAGATAGATGACATATGCTAAAATGTATGGATGTAACCAAGATATTGGCAAAACAGAAACAAAAAACAACCTCTGAGACTCAAGGGGACTAGGAAAGAAAAGGTCTGGGGATTTAAGTGGTTAAAACCTCTAACCTTTTTTTGCATTTCCTTCTTTCAGACTTAATTAAATATCTATTTAGTTACCAAATCTAATTACTGAAATTATTGGACTTTTAATGAAATGCCATAGAATGTAATTATCATTTGAATTGTTATGTCAGACAGAAAGTGCTGGATCCAAAATTGAGTGCTGATAATTGATATTGATCAAGATTACCCTAGCAACAACAGGAAATAGGAGTTTAAAAAGTATCAGAACACTTCTATGCTACTGATCACTTTGAACCAGACAGAATTTATAAATGTGAAAAAATGGAACTGATACAAAAAATACACTTTATTATATTGGGTTATATAAATATTTTTTATTCAATTTATAAAACAACTATATGCCCGACTGTGAGTCATGTTTCCTATGTTTCAATGCAGTGCAGTGATTGCACTTTGCATTTTAACTGGTTTAGAATATGTTGTAGTATGGTGAAATACATGATGCCAAAGTCAGAGGTTATTTGGCATCATCTACCTCAATTTTCCCTGGAAAAGGGAATAAAGTGCCGGGATGAGGCTGTTAGCAATTGTGTAGCTGCATAATTGCAGCTTTTTATTTGGGATCCAGGCACAGAATATCCTGGAAGGAATGGGTGGACCAGGCACTTCATTTCTTTTCACGCCAGAAAATAGGGATGACTGTGGTGCTCCTCTACTTTAATAAAAAGGCATTTGCCTTTGTATCAGGGGGAAGTGCTAACTGTGGCCAAGTGGTGAGGCTCTGTGCAGCCTGTGTGCTGAAAAAACCTAGGAAGTCTCCCAAAGTCTAGGTCTGGGGGACCAATACCCCCCATGGGTGTGTCAGTCTGAGTGCAAGCTGTAATGCTGAAGGGAATAGGACTGAACTGCCCACGTTGTTTGAGATTGAAGCTGAAACACTTGCTAACCATTTGGAACTGTTTGCTGAAGCTGTTTTTGTGTTTTGTTATGCTGAATGGAAGCTATTTAATTTATAGGATAGACTTTGCAACCATCCTATAGTGTTCTGTGATGAGCTGACCCCCCTAACTTCACAATGTAAATACTTGTATGTGGATAGTTGAACTTAGATATGTGTTAAAAAACAGTTTTTAATTATTTGTTTTCAATTAATATTTTTCACCACACACTAATTCACATTGACAACTATGGTCTCATTCTAAAATTGATGGGCTGATACAACTTTCAGCATGGGGAGCCATGCCTGAAAACTATCTACAAACAAATATCAGAACACATTTCAAAGTATTTTTTCTTAGAGAAGAATGAAATACCATCATGGAAGCATCACTGGGTGGGCTCAAACTCCATCCCACATCACTTTTTTTAAACAGAAAAGAATGGGAATTGTTTAGTTGCTGTTCTGTCCACAGGACATTAGCACTGTACCTGGAGATTGTAATTATATTGGTTCTCACCACTCCCTAACCTCCCATTACTGCACTGCAAAATTTCCAGCACTTTTGTTCTTAAGAAATCCTACAATGGTCACATATAAAACGATAAGTAGCTGTCACTCCATGCGTAATTTTTTCTCAGTTATATAATGCTCAAGCCCCACTTCCATTTTGCCTCTACATGAATGAAAACTGGGACACAGTGTTACATGCTATTACATTGTTTTCATTCCCCCAGTGTTTAAACGGAAGCAGCAGTTGCAAAGACTGCTGAGATCTGCTTGTCTCTGCCCAGGTGGTCTATTCTGAGCCCTTGCACCACCCCTTCTTTTATCCATTGGTGTGCTGGGGCCGGGCCCGCTCAAAACCCACCGGATGAAGAGGCAGCATCTCTATGGACTCCCATCAGTTCTTTCCTTTACATACACACTTCAGTGTGCACTGTTACCAAGCTTGTGTTAAAGATTGGTTCTGGGTAGGTAAACTTTGTTTATGTTAGATACTAATGGGTCAGTAATATTAATCTCTGCACTGTGCCGCTGAAGGGCTGGGCAGAATATATAGGTGTCCAAATCTAGATGCTGGTGCGGTGACACTGCACACCTTTGTTTAGGCAACTTGCCGGAAGTTTACAGTGCATACCACCTACTGTCCCTCACTTACCTACCTCCATTTCCTCCATTCCTGGTCCTGCCAGTGCCTACCACCTACCTTATTTTTTCCCAAAGCACCTACTACCTTCCCTCTTTTTTCGGCCACATTGCCTCTAACCTCCACCACAGCACCCACCATCACCTTCACAACCCTCCTATACCTCTCTCTTATCATCTTCTAGACCAGTGGTCAACAACTTTTTGGAGCTCACGGACCTCTACATTTACGGACCCATGCTTGCGGAACACTGTGTCACTCAAAGGAGAAGAAACTTCCCCCAGAGTAACGTCATGATGCCAGAACTCGCCCACTCTCCAACTGCAGGTCTGAGCCTGTCATGAGAGAGTGGGTGGGTTTTGTCCAGAGACACAACCAGCCCCCATGCTATGGGGGACATGGTTTGTGGCTCTGGCCTTCTCCTGACCCTGTTGGGGGATGCAATGGCCAGAGCCACGGACCACCAAAATTTTCCTGGGGACCACCGGTTGGCGACCACTGTTCTAGACAAAGTGCCTGCCATCTACCTCATCCGCCCCTCTGCAAGTGATCATTCTCCCTTTCCAGCCAAATTACCCTTCCACCATGCCTTCACCCCTACTCGTCAATTAAAACATCTGACACCCATCTCACCCCTCCTCTACAGTGTCCTTCACCCAAATCACCTACCACCACAGTCCCTAACATCCACGTAACAGTACATTTCCACTACCAACCTCATCCTTGTCACAGGGCCTCCCACTCACTTTGCTTTGCCTGTTTGGAATCACTCTTAGCAACATCACCCAGATAGGTAAAGTGCCTGACACCCACTTTACTCCCTCCTTCCCGCTACAGCTTCTCCCGCTCACGTCAACCCACACTGCACCTACCACCTACCCCATAGTGCCCCTCAACCACTTACTTCATCCTCACCTGGTCAAAACACCAACCACTCACCTAACCCCCTAATTTGCCATATTGCCCACCATACCCCATACACCCTTTCTGCCATAACATCACCCATCCAAATCACCCCTCCACCACAGCTCCATCCTCCACCTCATTGCCTGATCCTCCTACATTTTTAACTCGCTTGCCCTGGTCCTAGCATCTTATTTTTCCCACCCTACTTATTTGTTGTTACACTGCCTCCATGCCATTCACCTAACCCTTACAGAAAACTGAAAAATTCTTTCGAATTTTAGAAAAAACAATAATGCTTTTTAGTTTTAGGGTGAACCAATCCTGCTTGGGTGCTGTAGACTCAAATAAACAAGCACAACAAATATTAGTAACATTTCAGAAGGACTCCTGCACCTCTCCTTCCTTTTCTCACTCTAGTGGGGATGGTGTTATCTAATTCTTTAGTTCACATTTACATTTTTCCAGGTTGTTGCAGTGTGTTAATGTGGTGCACTTCAGTACAGGAGTGATGACTTTACTTTAACAATGCATTTAGGCAGCTGTTCAAAATAAATGGCACTGCAACACACTGCACCGCATAGTAAATACCATATTTAATAGCAAGTACAAATAAATAAAGAGGACTATGACTTATTAAGCTGTGCTTTCTGGCTATTAAGCAGCACTGAGAGCATGCATAAGCCAGACTTGGCACAAGAATCTTTTTCATAACATAGCAAAACAGGATTTATTATTCTGCATTATCCACTTTTAACTGGTTAAGTAATCTCTGCACAAAAGTTGCTAAATGTATTCTGTAGCTTGGAATATTATAGTGTATAGTGTCTGACCTTTTTATCTGGCTACAAGGCCAGTAAAGATAAACTTATGCACATCAATGAATTAATCAATGAACCACTTTGATGTATTTTGCATTTAAAATGTCCTTGCTTACCAGCAATAACAATTCACACCTTGTAGATCTGTTTTTATGATGCCATCAACAATATGCACATTACTTTCTAGTCTACAATGATTTTTTTTATTATTTCTAGCTTAGTTAAGAAAAAATAACTTTCCTTTACAGATAAACTATATCTATTGCAACAGATAGCAAAAACATTACAGTATACCCATTTCAGTTCTGGAGAAATTGCTGTTTGTTTCCCTTCTTCACCATTTCCCTTTTACCATGTCCCTTCTTTACCATATTATTTATTTATAATAGCCCTTCTTTACCATATACCTTTTTTACCATGTCCCTTCTTGACCACCTCACTTCTTTACCATGTCTTCATTTACATATCTCTTCTTTACCATGACTTTTTTACCATATGCCTACTTTACAATGTTGCTTCCTTGCTGTGTTCCTTCTTTACCATGACCCTTTTGTACCAGGCCCCTTCTTTACTATGTCCCTGTTTACCATATCCCTTCCTCTTTGCTACATTCTTTCCTTACCATGTCTCTTCTTTGCCATGTCTCATTTCTACCGGGCCCCCTATTTACCATATCCATTATTTACCATGCTCCTTTTCTACCAGGCCGCTTACTTTCCATGTCTCTTTTTTAAACACATTTAAACCCTTTTTTAAACCCTTTTTTAAACACAATAGGGCCCCCTATTTACCATATCCCTTTACCATGTCCCTTTTCTACCAGGCCCCCGCTTTACCAAATCCTTTCTTTATCTTCTTTATCTATTCTTTACCAAATCCTTACTTTACAATGTCCCTTCTTTACCATGTTCTTTTTTTTTACAATGTTCCCGCATAAGCTAATGTCTACTAATCAGTCATTTTAATCACCTCAAATCCCAGTGTTATAATGATGAAAACTGCAGAATCTGCATTCTTTTATCTCTGCTAATACGAAGACAAGGTTTTCCAAGAAAAGACCCTACTCAATGCACTGCAGTTAAAGACAGGAGTGCAGCACAGGGCACTGTGCTTAAGGCCCGATACTGCAGAATACTTCAACATCTGTATTACATGGTGTAATGCTGTGATGCAGTGCCATTCATTCTGAATAGTGCCTCCTTGTCCCTTTTCTACCAGGCCCCTTATTTAAAACATCTCTTGTCTCTTTACTAATTTCTTTTTCTACAAGACATCTTCTTTAACGTCCCTTTTTTGCCACACCCTTCTTTACAGTGTGCCTTTTTTTATTATATCTCCCCTTTACGTTGTCCCTTTTTTACTATATCTCTTCTTTACCAATCTGAATAGCACCCTAACGTATTGTGCTACAACACAGAACAAGCTCTATAGTGAGTTTCAGTGCACTGGTGAATTTGGCAGCAAAATGAATGCATGTCCATGTGTATGAACTGCAGTAGAACATGTGTATAATTTGGCTCTAAGTATTTTTATATTGTAAAGTTGGTTAAAGTGATATGGGATGTTCCATAGAAGCCAGACGGACAGATATTTTCTTTATGTACTGTGTAAAAAGATTCCACTTACACCTCTAATTGACTCTCATTGGTTTGTTGCTAGTTAGAGCTTTGATCTAGGGCTCTATATCCTGGCATTCTTCCATTTACTGCTCTGTCTTCCTGTCATTACCTTCATTATTCTGATTTCTATGGTCTTTTTGCCCTTCAAAAGATGTCTGTGCTTACAGTGAAAATAGCATTGCGTGTGATAATGACACCAGTTCCTTCCCTGTAGGCATCTTACACCTGTTCATTATTTTAAACTGATTGCTTACTCATTTCTATAATGTGCTTGTATATAGTACCTCTGAGAGGCAGATGAGTTCTCTAATTCCTTTGTTAGCCATAATCAATCAACTAAAGGTGGAAAGGAAAATTAAAACAAGAAAAAGAAGTATATGAAATATACTTTATAGGCTCAAGTATTACTTAGATGTAACTATATATCAATACATTTTTCCTGGGTCTCGACTGTGCCAATTAGAGTTTATGCAATCTAAATTGGCCAAATACTATACTAAATTAATTTGCACCTTCACATGTTATCTTAGTGTCATATTCTGCTTTCTATATGCACTAAAAAACCTTTATGCTTTATGTATACAGCTATAAATTCACCTGTGTTTATTACATTAGGAAGCATGTTTTGTTTGTAGTAAGTGAATATTACTGTAATTCTATAGTATCTAAATAAAACATATAATTGTATTTGTTTTAGCAGAAAGGCCTTGTAATACAGCCTGGGATGTCTCGTGCTGGAAAGGCATTCGTTTGTTGTGACTTACAGCACATAACAATATTTAGAAAGCTGTAACATAAGCTTTCCAGGCAGTCAGATGTGTATCTGAGATCAGTGTATTTCAAACAGTGAGTAAGTATCTGATGCAGCTTCTCTCTATAGATATGTCTGCTGTCTCATCTGGAGCTCCCAATAACACAATATACAAATTAGGGTGAGCCTTTCCAACATGAGCTTACTCCTAATGCCCCAAAACACCTGCAACATTTTAGTGGGTGTCTTACAAATAGCTTATTTTTGGGGTAGGGTGGTAGATTATCTTTATTCACATGGTAAGAAATATTTTGATCCTTGGGGGTGGGTTAGAGGGGTGTGGGGGGAGAAATATAGATTACACAAAAAATGGCTTTATTCCTAAAACTATAAAACAAATAATATAAATTTAACAATTTCATTTTGTAAATAATTAAATGTAAATACTCATTGTCCGCAATCATAACCTTCCCATTGAAATGGCAGAGCAGGGAAGGGAAATGTTATTTAACAGAGAGGGGCCCCAGTGCCAGAACAAAGGGGATTTAGTTGGCCTGGTAATAAATTGTAAAGAGCAGGTGGAAGAAAACCTAAAGTGCAAGCTTGCCTTTGTGTTACCAGTATTCTGCATACATATTCCCACACCTTGAATTAATCTCTATGTGTTGTAGTGACGCAAACTGGATAAAAGTGATTTGCTTTTGATTTTTACTGTTGTGCATACAAAACAATTACTAAAAGAATTCTAGAAATGGCTTTAGGTGGCTTGATCACATAAAAGATGCCATGAAACCAGAAACAGTACAGGAAACAATTAAGTGAACTGAAACTGTTCACTTTACAAAATGTTCACCTTGTATAAATATATTTGTGGTCTATGTAGAAAATATAGTGCAGTCAGTCATTTTAAAGTAACTGTAAATGACACAAGGGTTCCCTTTTTCTGGATCTATCTGCATGCAGTTTTTACCATATTGGACTGTTGTTTTTGCAAGCAGGTTATACACCTAGGTACAAATTCAATAAATGATTTAATTTTCACCCAGACTGGAATTTCTGTATTTAATGTATATTTCTCTATATTTGGTTTTACATTTATTCTATTTTTTGTGAGTTATATATACATTTCAGATTCTTTCATATATATTCCTAAAGCTTCCATACATTGCAGATGGTTTGATGTATCCTTAAGGTGAACCTGGTGTTTTCTAAATAAACAAATAAACATTAACTTGTAACATGAAATGACACTAAACAAACATTACAAAATGTAAAATGGATTGTTTTCTTGTTTGTTCTATGAAGAACCTGAGAAGAATTCTCCAGGGTTGTTTGCTCACATTTCCAGCATGGAATATGGAGGTACCAGCATTGCAGTCATTGCATCATTCTACACCGGTAATGGTGTCACCAGTACGGTCTGCTGTAACCAAAAATGTAGCACTTCCCATAATCAAGAACATTGGACATCTGTAACAACATGAGGGAGTTAGGGAAAACAAAGTGGGGTGGGTATTACAGGATTTGGGAATTAGCAGTTATCAACATAAATTAGCTACTATAATGACTCAACCTATTACAATAAAATATTAGCTGTACAGTAAATTCTTTTTAGTTGCTTTTACATTTCTTTGTTAAGAAATAGAACTTTTCAGTGACAAATGCCAGTACTTAATGTGCATTATTAAAACCACAAGCATTATTAAATAGGGTAATGGTAACATTATGTGCCCAACCACAGAGCAGCATGCTGGGAGCATTACCAAACCATGCCCCTTGGTAGAATACTGCAAGACTGAACAGCTCTGATTCTGCATGGGTATGTGGTGGTGTTGGCATCCTTCACTGTGGCTCCAGACAGTAACTATAGTGTTTTAAGATGTTACAAATTCCCTGCAATTCAGTAAGAGCAAAGTCTACAGCTTGATACAGCTTCAATAAACTTAATTCCAATTTTACATATCATTTAAGTTTTTATGTGATTTTAAAGCTGAAGCCCAGCCACCAGCCACAGGACTACTGTGGAGAGACCATTGCTCTTTTCAGTGGCGGCCCCACTCTGAAGTTTACTGTTTTTTCTGCTAGAATATGATGGCAATATACATACCAAAGTGGCAATGGCATCTGTAAGGATTTGGGAAATGTAAGATATGCAGTTGTATTTCAGTTATGCTGTATTGTAGGGATTTCTCTATTGGTTTGTGCTCAGGGACTTCTTATGATGTGTTATCTGCCTCAACCTTTTGGGAGATGCAGAGTCAGATATGCACCATAGGCTGGCCTTGTGTATTTGTTAACTAGAAAATCTCCAGTAGACTATTTATCAGTGGGTTAAACTAACCAAACAACAACCTATCCAGGCTTCTGGAAATGTTTCCTTTGACAGCATGCTGTTATTGGAGTCTGAGTCCTGGGCTGGAGCCTGATGTTTATCTTTGATATAGTTGTTATTGGTAGTATTATTGTTAATAAACTATTATTACTGTATTATATTTTATTGAATGTTACTGAAAACACCACCTAAACCTTCATTAGTTTGAAGTCTCACTCAAGTTGACAAGTCCAAAAGGGACTGACATATCACTAACAACAATGGAGACACCATATGTACCCCCAATGTTCTGATGCTACAGTCACTACCTGGTACAGTGAAAACACAGGATCCCAGGTTTAATGGGCACTACATCTGTCTGTTGCCACTGGAAATGTCTAGACTCCATGCAGGAACCGTCAGCATGACGTATTACTATTCAGTATGTCATCCCTACCTGTTCCTGCAAAGAAAAGTTTTGAAGAGATATCCAAGGACTGAACTGTACAAATACTATGCCTGGGGCAATGTTCATCATTTGGAGGTCCCATATAAAATCTATAAGGGCCAGTTTGGTGTAGGCATTACCAGAGAGGTTCTACAATGGACCTTTGCTCCCACCTTGTGATGACTTAAGTTTACCTCACAGGTACACTGTATTTTTGAAGCCCAAAAAGGGTAGTAACTGGATGACTCATTGACCAGCTTTCTTGCTGGGATTCTGGGTTAGATCCTTGGCCCGGGCGCTATCCATCTCAGTCTGTTCTCCGTGTTTGAAGGAGTTTTATCCCACAAAAAACATACCTAATGGTTAAATGACTTGCCCCCAAAATTGTCCTTGGACTATGATAGGGGAAATAAATTGTGAGGAATAGTTACTAAGCATGATTATGGGTTCAAAAAAAAGCAAAGTTTTGTCTATGCTATATCACTACATGATTATAATATTCTAGGAGTATCAAGCAACAGAACTGCGCAACTGTTACTATTTTACTGAACCCAGATTTACTGCATTTATACACCTTGGGGTGAAGATTTATTCAACTACTACACAATTTTATTATCTTTTTGTCATTATCGTCTTATGTGTAAAGTGAATTGCTCTAAATTCACATATAATTATATTTATATTTAATTTGATATGCATTAATCTATTGACTATTTATAGGTCTCTGAAGCTGATAAATTGCAGGTAAGTACTTACATAGACTTCCTCTTTTTCCTTCTTTAAGGCTCCATTATAAGTGAACTAAATGTATTTAAACACTTCCTGAAACCATTTAGAGCAAATTTTTCTGTTGTAAGTATTATTAGTTTTCCAACAGTCGCCTGTACCTTTCAGATGTAAAATATTGTTTCCGTAGCAGCACAGAGAATATTATACGATTAATATACCCAGCGGTGCTCGTGGGCTGATGTTATAAATAGCCATGCACAGTACTGTAATTCTCTAGCCTAGCTTTTATTATCCTATGATTGGACACCTATGACACCCCGGTGACGCCACTAAGGGGAAATTCATAGGGTCTGAACTCCTAAAATATGCACCTCACTACCTTCAAATCCCCAATGTCCCAGGAACTGCATTAAGGCCATTAATAATTGTTAAATGGTGCTCATACATATTTAATCAGCAGCAAGTTCAGAAATATTGAAGGAATATCCCCACATCAAAGTATATTTAAATAATGGCCACAGGAAAAGCAAAAAGCAAACCTAAAATCAATCACCTAGACGTAGAAACATACAAGCAGTCAGTTTGTTAAATGAAAGGATGTGATATATAACTTCATAATGATTATGGGATTGAACCAGACTCATATGATTAAAGAATATGAATTATGGCAGGTTGCTTCAGGCTAATTTCAGATATATATATTAAAAAATGGGTTTATGCCATAAAAGGATTTTACAATAGACAATGTATTTAGTTTCGGTTTGTTTTTTCTAAAGCAGAATCTGATTGAATAGATGTTTCACTCAACCTAATATGGTCCCCATGTTATTCACCACTACTGTAAAGGAATATTATGATTGGGTGCTTGGAGGTAACAGAATTCTAAGACACTTGTGCTCTCATTAGTTTAGTGCTTTACAGTATTTAGGGTGTGATAGGACTTTGTGCCATATACAGGTAAATTAAATACTACAAACTTGTAGTCAAATTAACATTTGCTAACATTGTCCTTAGGTACCCATCTACGGCTCTACAGAAGGTGCTCAGTACTGAACATTCTTTCAAGCTGGACCTTTTGGTCTATGAACCAAAGAAAGGAGGCTCCTGAACATCAGCTGATGACAACATAGATCTGAGAATTCTTGACCACACTAAATAGGTTTTTTGGATAGGGCTATCTTTGATTTTGACCTTTAGAGTAGCCTTTCTCTACTTTTGTATACTCGAGGAGCACTTAAATAGTTTTCAGGTCTCGGAAACCCCTGCTAAAACCAACTGAATTGGAGGTTGATGGGGAAAACAGCGTCATATACTGGTGGCCAGTGTAAAGAATAACCAACTTACAGTGGTAGTAGGAATACCATATGTATGCATAATTAAAAATATCATAGAAATGATGTACTTTGCTCTAGTAGTGTTGAACTAATAGTAAGAGCTATGCAGCATCATTAAATGGGAGGCCAATGAGCTGTAGTTCAAGAACAACCTATGGAATGACCATGGGTATCCATGATCTCTGGTAGAGAATGGCTAATCTAGAGAGAGTGGAGTAGCAGTACCATTTTTACAGACTAAGTAACAGCTCATGTAAAATGTATGTGTCAAAACACACCTTACAAGTAGAACTTCAGTTGAAAGGAGATGAAAATGTAATAAATTTAGTCAGTATTTGCATTGAATATTCATAGTAAATTGAGCAGAGCATGTCAGGACATACTACACATTGTGATTGTCAGTGCATGTGGTGTGATACAGAAAGGACAATGTCACCTGGAACAGAGTTCTGTCTCTGTTACCTACAATGAAATCATTGTGTACTATGATTTGCTGCTATCATCCAGTCATCATTACAGAAGTAGTAATCTGGCATCACATGTTAGATAATATTGCCATATTAATATATAGACTGTATATAGCCTGATTTTGGCACTGGGGCACCAGGTATTGTTCTTTATGAGATGTGCATCCTAATGCTGATGATGCTGCAGCTGGATCACACAGGGTATAGTAGATGGGGACATAGGACTGTGATCAGAATACTAAAGCTGCAGACATAACATACAATACATGCAGCAACAGTGATTCCTGCCAAAGACTGCCCTGTGAGGAGTTCTGCAATCAATATTCCCCAGGTACAGCCCACATACAGAGAAGCAATCTCCAGGAGAAGGCAGACTGCAGGTACCCTCTGTATGATGCACACCTGGAATCCCTATATAATGACCCGATGATGGGTAATATATGTGCAGACATGGAGCCTATCGCCGAGCACCCTGGCACATTCACCTGTGGGAATATTATTGTGATCATGCTGAGCTGATGAATGAGAGCTGCCATTGCTGTGATGGAGGCTGGCTTGGCTTTGATGTGTCAGGCTGCCGTACAAGCCCAGCATTGATACAATGTACAAGTCGTCTGAGCCCAAGGTGACCGAGGAAGGAGGATTGCAGGGGATGTGACGGTGTGTGGCTGCCGCAGGATGGTGCATTGGCTGCCCGGGGGCTGGGTGCTGATGGCAGCCCTGCTGCTTCCCCCTGTGCCCGGCTCGCAGGCTGGCTGGAGCTGCGGGGACCTGCTGTGTGGAGACAAGGAGGGCTGCTGTGTGTTCGGTAACGTCAGTCACACGGAGATTAAATGCTGCAAGCTGCCGTTCCACACTTTCCTGGACAACGTGGGCTGGTTTGTCAGGAAGCTGTCCGGGCTGCTCATCCTGCTGGTGCTCTTTGCTATCGGTTACTTCCTGCAGCGAATGATCTGCCCCAGCCCCCGCCGCTACACCCGGCCACAACCGCGGGGACACAACGGGCCGGGGCTGCTGAACGAGACCAGCTCGCAGGATTCGCTCATAGACCGGCACCTCTCCGAGCACGAACTGCGGGTCATCTCCTCCCCGCTCTTCCTGCAGCTGCCCAGCTATGAGGAGGTGAAGTATTTACCCACCTATGAGGAGTCCATGAGGCCAAACCAGGTCATCCTTCCGGTGTCACAAATCCCCTCATCCCAGGACACGGCACCGGGGACATTGCCTCCTTATTCCCACTGACTGCCTGTATGCATTGCCACATCCCTGCCATGGCAACCTGTCGCTGCAACGTCCATCCATGCCTCCCTCAGATTCACCTCTATTATTCACCCATGCTGCAGGTTAAAGCCTCCATTACAGGTCCCTTTCACTCAACATTGGTCTGTAGTTGGAGGCATTGCAGCCAGAAGTGGCCATGTTACTGGGACACGTGAGCAGAAAGGCCATGGTAGTAGCTCATTTTACACTCCTCTCTATAATTGACATACCTCTAGCCTCCAGACTGCAGTCTTACTGTAGGGTATTCTTGGCAGCTAATGGATCATCCCAGCTGTGCAACGCTCTCCATATTACCTGTCTTGTCCATTTTGGAATGCTCCCCTCATTGTCCCCCTGCATCCACCTATTTTGGGGAATTTGCACTCTCCTATAGTGACTGTAGACATTCCTAAAAGGGATCGGATCCTTGCTTGGTGACATAGGAACTTCTATTGAAAAGAAAGAAAAAAAGTTGTGGATTTGCTGCTGTAATTGTGTTTTTGATTTATTCCCATGCAAGACTCAGCATTCTCTGGCAGTAGAAAGACTCCTTCCATCCTTTACAGGATAATCAATAAACTCCTAGATATGAATTTGCTAGAAACTCCTGGAGTGGGACAGAGTTCTGGAAACGGACGCAGTGAATTAACCTCCCTTCACGTTACATCTTGTTATCTATTAGTTATATCGCAAGTGCCTGAGATCTATGTTATTCTGTCTGACGTACGCTTTAATCACTTTGCTCTCCTCCAGGCAATAAGGCACTCTGGAAACTTCAACCACATAGTCAGGTACTTAGGATGCGTTTACTACCATACCAATCTGCCGGGGATGCTATGATGGTAAACTCTCCGGTGCCTTTATCTGAAGTTTTGTACTTCGATAGAAAATAATGAAAAACGAGCATACAAGCCATAGACTTCTGTCCGGTGCCTAAGTGCTGTGATAAACCGGACATCTCTATAGATCTATAGAATGGTGCGGGAGGGAATTTCAGCTCTGGAGGTCTGATGACCATTGCACTAGATCATTCAGACTAGCCCTTGCATAGAGAAGCAGAGGATAATGTGGGTTCTAATTGCCAGAAAGACATAGGAACAGACTGGATGATATGTAATATTCACAGCATGGTGATTGCTTTGCTTTCTGCTTACACAGTCAAGCCAATTGAAGATTTTTTTTTTTTTGGTTTGACCCGACATAGTAGAAATCAAATTATATATTAATTTGAAAATAATGTAGTTCTAAGAGTATTTGTGTGGATCAGAAATATTAGAATTCTGCAGTAATCAGTGTGAGATGACGGCTTTATGGGGGACACCACACATCCCCCGTTGTATTAGTAAATGTGAAATCATTCACTGGATATTCTCTAGAATCTGGTTTATTCTAGCCCATGCAGATAATGACATAACCTAGAAAGATTTGGTTATGTGAGGTCGGCAAATGTGTGGTGATAATGGAGCCAAGCTCAAGTATTAGTACAATTAATGATTTATCTTTTCAGAACCTTAAAGTTTAAGTGCAATCAGGACTGATGAATGTAACCTTGGCTAATAATAAATATGGCTAACGTTGCTACGATCAGTATTTCCTATTGAAGAATGGGAAATCTAAGTCTTGGGTGGACAGCAGTGAATGTGACTTGATAAGATGAATGTGTTCTGAATTAAGTGCTATACATTCTTCTAAAAGATGACAATTACCATAAAAGATGAGAGAATGTGCTGCTTTATAAATATGCCCCTGTTATATAATGCAGGGGTGCTCTCCATGAAAATAGTTTTTTGGATCTCTTGATAGAATGAAACTTGGGAACGGTATCTCTGGGGTTCCCGGGTCTTATATGTGTTGCCGTCCAACAGTATCAAGTAAGAAGTTAGGGTTCTAACTTTAATAACAAGTGAACCCTTGTTTAAGATCTTTCTATATAGCAGCACACAGGGTTCTCCCATCTCCTTCTATTACCTTGGCTTCTTCATTCCTATAAAATTAATATTAGTTATTAATATTATTACACAGTATTTATAAAAGGGTATAAGATGGGCCTCTGGGCTTATTACCAAATCAGAGAAAAGATAGGGCCAAGGAAAAGGACTTCATCTTCCTTAGATCTGACTACAGCAAGTGAATATGTTTGGTTCATTGGGGCTGTTTGCAGACTATTTAATAAATAAGCCCATTTGTCAGTGAAGAATAAATTACAGAATACGGATCAGATTGTATTTTAGGAATAGAAGACGGGTGTTGGGGCAGTTTGGCAGAATCCCCCGTGTTCCTATGAGAGGGGTATGGAGGATTGTATTGCTCCTGTACAATAATCAGCACTGCTTCTTCAGTGGAGTATTAAGAAGAATAAATATTGTAGCTTGTTCAGCCAAAATATTATGTTTGCTTCTGGCAGATTGACAGCCATAAACATAGATGGGTTTTGCTTATTACCTCTTTTATTCATAACAAAGAAGTGAATTGAGATAACAGCGCATTGACCTCTCACTGCCTTCTTTAGCACTTTTTGGTTTTGCTCAGGCTTTTCAAATGGGAGAACCATTTGAAATACATTTATGTACATTTATATCAATATGATTTATTCTTCAGATAGATCTTTTTATTTCTTCAATGTCAGATCTGATTGAATGAGTTGGATTTGACGAGTGCTGATCCCTGAGATTGTTAGGCAGCTATTTTATCTGTATTTATGTGAGTCTGGTCTTTAAGTATGGGTGCCCCAAATGGGTTCCTATTTTTCTATGTCAACCCTAAGTATGGTGAAAGATTTTAAGACACAGAGACAGCTAATGGTGCTATTGTTGTTATTGGGATGGTTATAGAGCAATTTATTTTTTATAAAAGTAGATGTCATCTACCAATGTGGGGCAGCCATTTGGCGGAACTAAACTATAAACAGCTATCCTTTAGTAGTCAGATATTGGGGAATTATCAGACTGCATGAATGAACTCCCATCACCCTCCTTTTACATTGACACATTCACATCCTTCAAATGTCATTCCTTTTTTCAAAGGAACAGTATTAAATCAAGAGAACAAATCCTATGTAGCCAATTGATTAGCTATAGGCAAATGTGAATTACATGTTGCAGTAAATAAAGCATGACTAATAAAGCAGCTGAAATCCTTATCTATCTGGTGGCAATTTAGGTGATCTGAGCCGAAACAGCTTGGCAAGTAAAGATGATTGGCTGACTTTGCCTAATTCCCTTTCCCTAAGATCACATGACCACTTGCTGGATGATGGTCACACTAAATAAGCCACCATAAGAACATAAAGCAGAAGTTTCTGCAGGAAAGGTATTTCAGTTATTCTGCTACAAAATTATTAACATACACAGTATAAAAATTTACATTTGCCAGTATGCCTTCCTAAAACCTAGACTCAAGGCAAAAAAAGCTAAAACACAGAGGAAAAACTTACACAGGAGCTAGTAACTAAAGGATTTTTATTTTTGTCTACCCTGCTCTGAGATTTACACAGGAGAAAACCTGATTTAAATAACACTTGCAGGTTTTCTCATCTGAAAAGTCTTCTCCAATTTCCACCCGTTTGCTTGGCTGTACAGGGGTCTGCACACATCACATTGTCACATTAGATTAGTCCGTACACTGCTTGCACCTAAATAAATATATTCATTGATATATATATATATAGAAAGAGAGCCTTATTAATTGGTGTATGTTATATCTGCCTGGTATGTCCAGCTTTTGGTTGCACATGAGGTTGGTATTATTCTAACACATATTTGTAAAACATGTTTTCATCTGACATTCTCATCCATTGGACAATTCATATCCAGGAAGCGTCAGCAGATTGTGTGCAGATCTTATTAAATCACCCAAGATAAATAAAATCTAATCTGAAATTTTCCTTCTGACGAAGAACCCAAACCTATGTTCTGACCTGGGATGGACTGAGCATTGGTTTATTCCACCAAATGGCATTTGCAACTTTGTATTGGTTATTGGAGTTTTTCTATCAGTGTGCTGCAGCTAAGGTCCCAACCTTCAGCACTGAGCTATCAGTACCACTGTGAAAACTGCAGCATGACTGTATTGGAATCTTGACCTGTTTTATGCCTCATAAGCATTGTTGACATCTGCTTAAAGCCCAACCAATTCTTAAGTTCACATTAGTTAAATACATTCCATGTGTATTAAAAAGGTGTTTAAAGCTTTACAGGTTGTTTTATTCTTTTCTCTGGAAAACAGCCTCAAGAGGACAAGAAAAGTATGTCGCCTGCCAGTATGTTGGATGGTGTGGAAACAGAGATCTCTCTGTAGAGATCTGGCACCCCTCCAAGATAACAAATCTAGACCTATCCAATTGGCAAGCAGCTTGAGCTTTGCTAATATGATTACTCCAGCTCTTACTTAGTAGGGTGTTTGTCAGACCACTGTAGAGAGACTACTGCTTCCACACAGAGAGCAAGGGTCCTTCTCTGCAGCATTCTGGCATGGGTTGTTTTCTAGTCCACATGTGGCTGTTTTCATAAACAACAAAAGTAATAATCAATGCACCTGGAATGTATGTATCTGGTTTAAGATGAATGTTACCTTTAAGTCTCAGTAAATAATGACTTATGTTTATGGATGCTTTTAGTTAGTAGCTCACCTTTAATAACTGACATCTGTAATTGTTTCAAGCCTTAGTGATGTCACACGTTCCTATAGAATGGACTGGCCCGGTCTTGGCCTGGCCCATAAAATGGATTCCTTTCATTTGTACTGGATACGAGATAATTTATACTAATGAATGTAGACATATGAAAGCAGAAACCTGAATATGTACTTGATTTTAATGCTAGCTAATATGCCCTGTATTTTCCTTGTTTGGGTTGATTGAAAAGATTGTACTGAAAACATGCAATATAAGAGAAGAAAATAAAATATTTTTTAGAATTTGATGTTTTTTTTTCAGACAATATCCAATAAGAATTACCATTTAAAGCAGTACATTTTGTAATATTTCTGTTATGAAATGGGGGATAATTGAAGATGAGCAGCTTACACGCCTTCACATGGTACCATACATGTAGAATTCCTTGCCTACAATCCAAGGCCTTTGGGAGGTATTTGAGCCTAGGTTTAAGACCAGGCTTATGTATTGTTTGCTGGAAAGAAATGAAAGTATGTGTTTGTACAGAGAGGGGTATCTGTAGATGGAGTTCTGATTGGGATTTTAATGCAGCAAAGGTGCCGTGATGTCCGTCCAAATTAGGCTTTATAAATTGGGGACATTTATATATAAAGCAGAGAATATGGCTTTTACAACACAATAAGTAGTGCAGTGTTAACCCAGAAATGTTTTTATGCCGGGTGGTAAGAAATGTAGGTGGGTGGCAGCCCCTGTATTGTGACCTAACTCTTCAGTAACTACCCAAAAACAGCCGTGTGGTCCCTGGAAAATGATGGGTGGAGCGCCCTGCTAAAAGGGGCTGGGGAGAACACTGTAGTGATGAAGCAATCCCAGATTCACTTGTAGTAAATGTTTAGTGACAAATTGATATTATGCCCATTAAAAAGGAGGTATATAAAACAGGCAGATCTAGCAAACCAGTCAAAAGTTATTATTATTATTACTATTATTAATATTAATAATAAACAGGATTTATATAGCGCCAACACATTACGCAGCGCTGTACATTAAATAGTTATACCTTGTCAGTATTCGCTGTCTGCTTTCTATGATCAGAATGTATGTGCATTAGCCAATACCTTTAAAACAATCAGAAATGCCAATACCTATATTTGTACGTCTGTCTACCACCCATAATGCTATTATGTGGTTAAAAAATGAAATGGCAAGAATATAATGAAGAAACAAATGGCAGAGATGGTAAGAAATAATACAATATGCTGTAACATTTATGTCATTGCCAGATTTGATACATTGATAGGATTACATAGGTTTACTGATCCTGTATAAATACTTTCATGAACAGTGTCAGGATTCATCAAAACATTTGACTGAATGTGCTTATAGGTCACAGATCTGCAGGATATGAAAGTGAATCCACAATAATGTACTTTAAATTATAGGGGACAGTTGAAAAGCATTTACAATATCTGCATACATTCACAGATGTAACAATAATATCATCAGATATTCTATCCCTTCTGTTGGGAAGGCAGACAGATATTGATCCGGAAAGACCAATTACCTGCAGATTAGATTTAAAAAATGACCTAATATTTTAGAAAATTAGTGACTGCTATAAATATTCAAATACCAGTTAGTCAATGATTTCCTTATCACGATTAGCAAGTTTTGCAAAGCTTTGCAGTTTTCACATGAATAATGTTGTGTGTCTAGCAAACACTCTAAACCCCAATTTGACAAATACGCTAATTCTTGAAAAGACTGGCGCTGAATTCAGTAATGATTTTGTAGGCAATTCCATATGAAGACCGATTTGCAGATTGCTTAAACTAGAAAATTGCAGCCAAGAATAGCAAACTAGAGTCCTTCGGAAAATTTTTGAGTCAGTTTTGCTTCTTTGTTGGTCAGCCAGTTCATTCTGCAGGACACAGAACCAACCAGATTGTTCATCTCAGTTTAGTTTTCCAAGCATGAAATTATGGACTGCAGAGATATATACTGGTTAATGTGTCTCCGTGTATGTGCATACATTTGTGGCATCTAACAAGCATTCTTAGAATGATACCCACCATTTATCTTATGTACAGCGAAGCAAGAGAGATTTCTATTGCCTAGATTTGGTAAAGTGCCCTGTTAAAGAAAAGATTAGAAATAAATGACGTAAAAAAAAAAAAAAAAAAAAAAGCTTACAAAAGCTTGTGCTGACTTTTAAATTGCAGGTGCTAGGTAAATTCTCCTTGGGAAAAAAAAAAGAAAAAAAAAAATTTTTGGAATGGGTATTAAAACAAGACCTATGACATGCACACAGCAGAACAGAAAATGTAGAATTTCACCAGATGCAGCATAGAGAATAAACATACCCAGAAGGTAAGGTTGACATGTGGATCGACAAAGGATTAAGCAGCCAGTGTGAGTAGAATGAGCATTGGTACGGTCAGTTATAACACCAGAAAATATTTAGGATGATGATTTAATATCTAGTTAGATAACTGCTGTTGCCTTTAGAGGTTGACGCTCAGTGATCCTTTGTTCCTTTTTTCTGGGGCCAGATTAAGGGAGCATCTTTGGTGTATCCTGTGGCATGTAGGAGGGGGATAATAAGAATAATATCGCCTGATGAAGCAGACTATTTTTCCATGAAACACGTAGAGAAAAAAAAACATCTAGGGTTCTCGCCTCATTTGTCATGAAAATTGAAACATACATAGAAACATAGAAATATTAAATAGTAATCCTTTATGATATTGTTTTTAACTAAAAAGTTTAATATACTTCAATATGTTGAATGTGACTTTGGCTGCCTTAAAAGTCCCATATATTTTTATTTTGAAAAAATTCAGGGATGTGGTAGATTAATACATATTTACCAGATAGGAAGAATATTTTTCTGTTTGTATTGCTAGAGAATAAACAATTTACAGTCTTACTAGAGCAGGTTCAGACCTGCAGTGGGGGCAAGCGACACCTTACAGCTCCTGATGGCTGGCATCTCCGCAGCACTGTTTCTTTAAGGCTTGACAGCCGGTGACAGTAAGCGGTATTGGAACACCCACTGCTGCCCCATAAGTTTTCTATTGGGCTGCTGCAGTTAGACCCTACACAAGTCAGCAGTTCACTGGCATGAGGATGTGGTAACCACACTGCAACCTTACTACCAGTCTGAACTTAGCTTTAATGTATTAACCCCCCCTAGCAGTAATCCCGAGTGTGACTCGGGGTGTATTTTCTATGCAAAAAGTTGGGTAATCCCAAGTCACACTCGGGGTCGCTAAAAAACAATAAAAACCCCACTTACCTTGTTTCTCCGTCCTCCAGCGGCATCCTCCTTCTTCGATCTTCTCCTGGCGTGTCCAGAGACGTTCTCTGGGGTTTCCTGGTGATGTCATGCAGTGTCGTCCGGGAGGCGTGGCAGGAAAGTCAAATAATTTTGTATTGGATTCAATACAAAATAACTTTATTGAGTCCAATATAAAGAAATCTTTATATTATATAAATAATATACTACTGTACAGTTTTATTACATGTTTCACAATTTTTTTATGTTTTTTTATTTGAAGTTTATGAATTTATATTATTTATATTTTTAATTTATTAAATATTGGACATATTTTGGTGAGTTATGCCTAGAAATTATAAGTCTACAATTTAAAATAAATTTCCATAAAAAAAAAGTAACGCTGACATTTCTCAAGCTGACACATTCACCAGATCATGATGACAAAATTACAGATAAAATGGAACAAGATGGAGAGTGAATTGGTGCAAATAGTGAATGAAAACAGAACTAATAGGCAGGTAGGTTATATACTCTATATGCAGTTTAAGGTTTCACTTAAATGTATGACATACTCTATATATTTGTCCCATCAGTTATCACAATAGTATATTGGATCTAATTACAAAATTCAATTTGTTCATGTCTAGTGAAGAAATAAATATGTTTTGAAGGCTTGCATTTTCTTCACTGCTGCTGAACATTGTAAACCTAGAAAAGGGCAATGACTGCATGGACAATCAAGTGTCACACAACTGTTTTTTTTTTTTTTTTTAGTCCTATGAAAGCAGAAGAGATGATCTGTCAGGAACTTATGAAAACACCCATCATTAGATGTTTGGCAATGGTTTGGGGTATAATGCATTGGGCATGAGACATGGTCTGGATTGGCTTTAGTTAGCAACAATATTGATCATCTTCAGTTCTGTAAGAGAGAAAGATGATGCCTGCACTTTAATTCAGCAGCCACCATATAGGAAATAGATAAAAGTGACACAGTGAATAATTCCAAGGCCAGGGAAGAAGGATTGTCTGGCTCCAGTGAGACCTGTCACTTTGTTAGGATTATTCTTGGTTTTCATCATCAGCAGCAGAGACGCAAAAAGCCTCCCAATGTAGGGGGCAACTTATTGTTGTATTTTATTACATATGTATTACATAGTTCAGACATTAATATTATTTTTAATATTAATAAACAGGATTTTTATAGCGCAAACATATTCTGCAGCGCTGTACTTTAAATAAGGGTTGCAAATGACAGAGGAATACAGACAGTGACACAAGATGAGGAGAGGACCCTGTCCAGAAGCATTTACAATCCAGGAACGGTCTGCATTCTTTACTATGTGTTGTACATGAAATAATCCTGACCCCTGCACACTTTAATTAAGGTATTCTGGTTACAAATACTTTACCATGTATTAGGAATACATATAATAAGTTCAGGTTCTATGTAAATTTTCCCCTTTAGCTCACTGTCTGCAGTCTGGCCATGCTATTTGCTGCCAGAATCCCTCTTGTCAGTGTGCCCCAGGGCGTCCCCTTTGCCTTTGGCAATCTTGACAATTTCCTTAGTTTGGAATGTGATTGGCAAAACCAATAAACTATTACTGCCAGTCAGTGAAACAATGTTTAAAAATAAACCACATAAGTAAAACTCAGTTTAAGCATTTGTAAAACATTAAGCAAATTCAAAATGATTCACTTAAAAAGCTTGATCATTTTTCTTAAATTGATCCTGTCACCAAAGAATTAAATTCATTTTATCATATTTTCTGCATTTTATTTTCCGGTCTCCCATGTACATGGGTGTTATTTGGATGCAATATCAGCAAAAAATGTATGCAGGGAAGTGAAGGGAAGAGGAGCTAGACCAGCACAGATAGCAAACAAACACTAACAGAAGAGGAGAGTACTATGATATGACAGAAAGGAGGAGGAACTGTGTCTGTATGGGGGAATTGACTGTTTCTGAAGAGGCTGAAAGATGTTCAGAGACAGATACATGTTCAAAGACAAATAAATAAAACAATTGTTAATGGAAAAGGGAAATGCTTCAAATGAAAATTTACAAGGCAAAGTTAAAGCTGATCACAAGTTCTTTTTAAGTACTTTTTGTCTAGGTTACAGTTTTATGTGTATAACACCTATGAATAGTACACATGTGTATCATTGTAATAAAATCCTATATAATAATAGAATGTTATGTTTTCCACTTTTATTGGTTTTTAATATTCTTATATATAGGTAATATAGGATATACCAATCAACATCTCTATTAAAAGGTATTTTAAATCTGGCACCAAAACATAAAAATATACCCAAAATGTACCAGTTTTACATTCTCTAATAATATCATTCATCTAAGTGATAGGAGAACATTTATGCATTTATCCCTTTTCAAACAAAACTTATGATTGGGTCTGACCTTTCCTAGTCATAATTGGCCAAATGCCCTTGGAATCTAGGAATAGTCCTAGATCTAAGAATTGTACTTTGTTAATCACTGTAATATGTGTATTTCTCTGCATATTGGATGATACACTTAGTGCTGAACATTTGCTGATCTCCATTTAAAGCTGCTGGTTACCCACTAAACTGTATCAAATACACAGCCAGCTCAGTCAGAGAGACATCTGAAATCTCTATCAGCTATAATAGCAACAGATACAAGACTGCTTTAGGGATTTAATTTATTCTTGTTATAAGTTATATAAAAACATGAATCAAAATCTGTTGGAAACTTATTTTGATTGAATATGGAATGTTTTGTGTTTGAGTAGATTCTCCTACACTTCCTGGGGCGCTATGAAACATAGGGTAGTCTCCTCACTGCTGAATTATGTGTGGAGCCTAAATCCACCCCACCCACAGGTGTCAGGCATTCAACAGAATCTACCCCACCTTGAAAGTCAGAATACTTAATATTTTAGAAAATGAAGTAATGTGTCAGTTTAGCAAACGAGGAGTAAAGGCAGTTACAGATATTTTTTTAAGTGTAGAAAAGAGTTCAGCTTTAACCAGTACTCACCTTCTACATGACGCGCTGTGAAACATGTTACGTTTTCAAATAATTTTCCTTCTAGGTTTTCAGAATGAATGCTAACAGCCTATATTGGGACCTAGTGAGTATAATATCATTTTCTCATTGTAAATGAACCATTTGTTCCTGCCTGTACTGTGCCCCAAGGCTTAGACTCTTTAATAAACAATTGTGTACAAAGCCTGCTACCATACATCCTGTTCACTTCTATTTATAAGCAGCTGGAAAAGAAATCAGCGTTTTGGAATATAACCTGCTAGGTGTAATGAAACGGTTTCATTTACTTTTTTGCACCAACCATACAATAAATTATATATTTCTTCCTATTTCAAAATATTATTTCCACCTGCAAGTCAAGTTTTAGCCAAGAGGTACCAGCTAGATGACCCACAATGGGAATTTTAGTTCCCAACAGCTGGTTGATTAGGTTTGGGGAGCTCGATTTACATTTCTAACAAATAGATTTTAAAGAGATTTAGGTACAATAGCAGTTTGAATATAAATGTAAAATTGCATGGAAAACCATCAGAGGACACATTAACCCTGGGATATCAATGAGTCTGAAACAATACTACGCTCTAGGGCCCAATGAAGTACAGCTGACCACAGCATTTTCCTTCTGAAAATCTGTGGTTCTATCTGCATTCATGTGAGTCATTGATAAAACCTATAATCAAATAAAAGATTTCCAGTGGCCCAAAAGTATCATTTCAGATGTTTTTTCTAAGCTCCTTGCTAAGCATTTTAACTCTTGGTGTGGCACATAAAGGTCTTGTATACCATAATACCTTTCGTATAAAACCTGACTGTCCATCTTATGAAAATACATAATACTGCCATATTCAATGGTGTACTGGTTTCCCTTCTAAATATGACAACAGTTAAGAGAATTATTCAACTTTTTGGCTGCTAATTTTTTTCAAATTAAATTTAGATCCCAATACTACTAATGGAGAACAGCAGGTAAGTACACCAAGTCATAAATATACCAAATACGTAGCTATATAAACATTGTGTATTATGGTTCTACCCAGTCTTCTGTTTTTGGCTGATTAACATCTAACAGGCACAATAAAAGGTAGCTATAGGCACAATGAACAGATAGATATGAGGACATAATAAAGTGATGTGAGGGAAAGAAATGTTGTTTCTATATAACGTATTATATGATCACACAGTTGGTAAGACAGGGAAGAAGTTACCCAAGGGCCCTCTTTATTCTTTGTAGACTTATCTTCTTGTCTATTTCTTGTAAATTCAAATCTGACATTTAGGTCCCACAATTCACTATTTCAACAGTATGTATTCAACTAATATGTACCAGGTAAAGGGAGGAGAAGTGTAATTATATTGCTTTCAAGACCTCAAAAAACAAATGTAAGTGGAAAATCTGCATGTGGTTTATTAAAAAAGACCCAAGATACAGCTAATTCTTATTGTAGATAATCAATTAGATAACTAATATTAATATATATTACTTATGTGTTTCTTGGAGCACATTTCTTTTCTGTTCTGTTTGCTTTGCCTGAAAACTGCCTATATTAAGTAATTGCACATCACACCTGACTAGCATTTGTCTTTACTGAACAATAGAGAACATCCTCATTCTGTGTCTATCAGCTAAAGGAATCTTTCACCACAGTGAAAAGTGTATCTGCTTAAAGACTTCATGAATTTACCTTTCTGAAGGACCATTTCTTTTAAAGCCACTCCTTTACTTATCCAGCCACTGCAAGCATTCCCCAGTTGGGTACTATTTGTGGCATGACATCCCACTTTACCAGTCATCTGCTGTCTTTTTCTTCTGTAAGCTTTTAGGTCCTGTATTGACATACTAGTCCTTAGATATGGTGAACCTGGAAGATTCTACACTAGTGAATAGATCCCTTTGGAAATGATACATGTAGAAATTGCTTGTAACACACTAGGTAGGAAGATTTGGTGTCAAAAAGGACCACTAAACATGAAGGGGACCTGAAGTAAAAGCTAAAGCCAAGTCTCATTAGGTATTATATTAGGTTTTAGAAACAGAACTGAAGATGTTTACAATATAATATTATTTTCAAGTATTCGGCTTACTTTCTGTAATCCCCATCCATTGTTTATATCTTATACTTTTTTTTTACTGTAAAGAGTCAGGATTTATGAGCAGAAGAGTTCCAGGGGTATGGGTATGGTATTATGCCTTTTGATGAAATCACAGCAGTGGAGTAATTAACTAAATGTACAAATATGCACTTATTGGGACTACTAATAAAAGGATTTTATTTCACCCTTGTATGCAGAACTTGACAGTTTGAAGTGGAACTAAACTCACTTTAACAAAAAGGTCACTTGAAGGTTTTTAATAAATAAGACCCCTGCTCCTAGTGTTTTTGTGTGTACAGTACACAGCAAATGCATCCCACAGTGTACAGTCCTGCTCCATTTTGAGTATGCCAAGAATAGCGTTAGATGCAGGAGACAGTGTAACTCCTGTGTGTATCTTCAGAGCCAAAGGAAATGGCAGCGGTGACAGCAACGGGGAATGCAGTGGTAACATTATATTGAACCTGTCATCACTGGGGGACAGTAAAGGAGGTGGTACCATATCCTGTGAATACTTGCAAATTATGGCAAAAGCATACCTCCACCAATGAGTTTACTTCTGCTTTATGCAAGGCCGTATAAAACCACCTGTAAAAAGCTTTAAATAAGCTGTAATAGGATTTAACAGTGTAACATCTGGTTTAAATATATTTTTTATTTGTAATGTATAAAATTATCTTAAGTCAAAAATATACATAGTCATAAATACGATCTACGGTTTGCATATTGTTACAAAATAATTTATATTTATACAAGTAAAAAGAGAGACAAGATCAAAAACACAAACAAAAACTAACATGTTTCCTTGAAGTATATACATCAAGCAGTTATGCTGCATACTCTCATTATATTGTAATATGTAATTTGCTTATAACAAACTTTTATATAACATGACATCCAGAAAACATTTGGACCAATTTAAGACTTGAGTAGCCTTAAAAGTCTTTAGATGAGGTTGCAGTAGGGTTGTGGCACTAGTCCTGGAAGCGTCATGTTGCTCCTGACTATGCAGTTTCTTTCCTCCTCTAAAGAAATAACTGCACTGCCAACACAAGTCAACGCATGTAAAACTATTGACCTGTAGTGTGGTTTGCAGCTCCTGGGTGCATAGCAGCAGTTTGCTGGGAGCGGCTAAGTATGAAAAGTGCCCTAATCATCCTGAAATGTCAAAAATTATAAAACGTTAGTTATACAAGACCTAGTAAATTATTTGTTGAGATGTGGCTGTTCAGCACATGTATATACTGTATAAATATTACAATGAGCTACATGTGGTTAGTAATATACATTAATCATAAGGGAACCTGTTACCAGGGACCAAAACAGGAGAAGATGCTAAATTAAGGCTCTTTAGGGCCCCTTCAAATGTGACTATTCTGGTATGTTTGGTTTGAGCACATGTGTTGCATTAAGGCCATTTTTTTTGAAAGGGCTGCCAAAACACATAAACACGTACGCACTCTTTTTTTTCCTATGAAGCACGCCACAATGCATGGTTAGGTGATACTAAGGCAAAGCACCTGAGTTGCAGTGCACAGTGTGTTGGAGTGCTGTTAAAAATAAATGGCATTAGGCATAGGTGAGATGATGTCCTTTTGTTTTTTTACTATCTGTGGAAAATATACTAGTGTAGGAATCCACTTCTCATTAACTTAAGAAACGTAATTGGCACTCCCTGTTTGGGATATGTCAATAGATAGATATATGCACTGCAGCCCACATCATCCCTGGTAATGGTCCTACCCTGTAATCATATATGTGGTGTGCTACTGCACAGTTGTCAGCTCTTCTGCAGGTGCTGCGGGTACTTTTGTCTTTATACCTACTATAAAGATGAAAATATACCCAGAGCATGCACAGTAGTACACTGGTTATTTGTTTAGCAGAACTTGAGCCATGGATGCAGCAGGCCCTTTTATGTATATCTAGCTAACAGTGCGTCCTAGAAAGGGAATGCCATGCAACATGGCCCTTGCAGAGCTGGGTCTCAGGTTCGAAGCTCAGCCAGGACAATATCTGCATGGAGTTTGCAGGTTCTCCCCATGTTTGCGCGTGTTTTCTCTGGGTACTTCCGTTTCCTCCCACATCCCATGCAGTTAGGTTATCTGGCTTCCCCCTAAAATAGACTGTGTTAAGACATAAGACTTTGGAAGGAGCATTGGATTTTAAGCTCCTTTGAGGGACAGCTAGTGACATTACTATGAACTTTGTAAAGTGTTGCGTAATGTCGGCGCTGTAAAAATACTGTGTAGTAGTAGTAGTAGTTAACCACAGGTTGGAGGGCAATAGATACCTGTACTTTGTAAGTACAATTATTCTTTGAATGTATTATTTTGATGAATGCTCTGTGGTCACTACAGGGAACAGAGGTCTGCTGTAACTTTTGATTGTCATAAAAAAACCCAGTTAGATTGGTTGTTGAAAACAGCTATACAATGGTTCACTTGATAAGCTGTTAAAGTTTTTGTAAAGTTACATGGAAACACTGCTTCTGGTTAGAGGCCCAGCAGAAATTCGTTCTCTCTCTTTTGCAAGTTCAATCTCAATTTTAGCTTTGATTTTGTCCCAGTTTACTTCAACCTGCAAAATAGTACAAAAGAGAAAAAAGTTTTTTAGATGAATTACAAACAAGCAGCAAAAATACTTAATCTGCAAAAAAAGTATATCCATTTTCACAATGCTTTGGAGGGAGGTGGGCTACCACATACAAAATACAAAGACAATGTGATTCAATTAATTCAGAACCTGACATCAAATAAACCAGAACGGTGAAAGGGAGCAGATGAAAGGAAATTAGTTCTATGGCACCAAATATAAACATTAGGGCTTCAAATATATACTGTCATTTTTTTTACAAGCAACCTGTGCTATCATCTTTCTAGCCAGCCCTAGAAAGCAGAACTTTCGCCAAACAGCTAATACAGAGTGTCTATCTCCCCTTTTAAATGACATGTTATTCAGTTCAGTATTATATAAATCACATCTAACAACAGGGTATTACCACTATTCTTTAAAATAAATTCTGAAATCAACTGCCATTATGAAGATGATGTGCTCCACAGAACATTGTCCACACACTTTCTACCCTGCTTACTTTGCGTAAAGTGCTAAGACAATATACTGTAATGTTCAACATTTGGTATTTTAAAGTGGAGGAAGTAAAAGACCCCTATGGGTGCCTTATATCGACAAGGGACCTTGAAAGAGAAACACTGGTCTAGATTTTATGTGATATATTTTACACAAGTAACCCCTCAATTAATAAAGATCAGTGTTAATGAGAAGTGTGGATGCGCTACAATTAAATTAGAACAAAGGTCTTAAAAACCAGTCAGATACTTGGATAATGACATAAAGGTTTCAAATCTGACTGTCTGGGCGTTTTAGGATTCTACACTCAATACAGATCATCTTTGGTTGATCGCACCCAGACATAAAGGGCCTGATTTAATAAAGCTCTCCAAGGCTGGAGAAGATACACTTTCATCAATGAACCTGGATGATCCAATGGATCTGGTCCAGGATTGAAAACATTTGCTAACAAATAGAAAATGACTTTTAAGAAATCTATTCCAGGTTTGCTGGATCATCAGCGACACTGATGAACGTGTATGTTCTTCAGCATTGGAGACATTAATAAATCATGCCCAAAGAGTCAATTTATAGTCAATTCTATGAAAAAATCAAATTGACAGCTTGATCAGACCTGTGTATGTCCACATTAAAGTAAATTGTACAAATATTTTAGTATGGTAAATGGAAAGAATACATTTCTGTTTAAAATATGGAGCTAGACTAAGCTTTAATAATTAAATTTGCAACTGTAGCGCTGGAAATTGAGGTTTGTTTCTGCACAGGTAATTATCTACGCTCTTTGATTTTGTCATTTATGAATTCTCTACTACGTTGTAATTTGGAAGCAGGAAGAGTGCTGTCCCAGCAAAGTGTGTGAGGAGTTTGAGGCCCAGGGACAAGAGGGAGTATTTCAGGAAAGTCAATAGTTAGCAGATCTTTATAGCATTCTGCACAGTGAACTAAACATACATCAAAGAGATAACCTTTCCATTACTGCAGAACTCTGCAGCGGAATGGAGAGTTTATTAAAGATGGAAGATTAGAGCTGTATAAATGTGAGAAGTGGAGCAGAAAACGATATGACTCTGAAGGGTGTAGAGAGACAATCAGAATGTGACTTGATCAGTACAGGTGATGATAGGTTACTCAGATAAAAGCCCAGGGTGGAGTGATCACAGTAATTGAGACATTACTTAATACACTTACCTAGAAAGATGTGTAAACTAAGGTGAAGGGGGGAATAGTACATTACAGTATTTATTGTTCTATTCTGCTCATCATACTTTCAATGATGCTGTTCATCACTATGATTGTAGTAGTAAGTTGTGGTAAGTGGAAAGAAATTTATACAGAACTTGTATTTGTCAGAAAATGTGTGATTCTGTATAATCACTTCAGTGATATACATACCCTTGCCATAATGCATAATCCTCCCAGTAACACACTTCTTTGTCTGAGGGTGACAACACTTAGTGTACTGTATTTATGAAGGAGGGGAGTTGTTACCTTAACGTGACAATCTTTTTTTAGGTAATGGTCATTTTTGAAAATTGGGTAAACCAAAAAAAATGTATTTGTGTAATCTATTGTATAAAAATAAGGCCATTTGTATGGAGAACAGCTTGTCCATCCCGTTATAAATAGGTCTCCTCATAATATTTTAAGTGAAAAACAGTGCATATATGACTAATGGTACCACAATATTTGACAATGACACTCAAATATTCAGGAAGTCTGCTGTACTGTGATTTTTATGGATTCTTCTTGGGTATCTGTGGTCAATGAAGCAATGATCACTTTACAGAGATCTTTTTTTTAAGAAGAGTCTGCAAGCCATACAGTAATATATATATAATAAAATGAATCTACTTACTCCCTCTGCATACTGCAGAAAGCTCTTGTTGGTTTCTTTTTTACTAAAGTCCTCCAGATATTTCTGTCGGTACGCTAACACAGTGTCAACATGTGTTTTGTGTTTCACTGCTAGCTCCAAAGCCCTAATAAAATAATAGAATAAAGAAAACATGTTATATCTTCTTGCCATGCTACATTTCCTAGCTAAAATTTTTTAAACCTGAACTCCAGACTAAAACAAATATTGTCTTGAGTCCTATGAATATTTTATTCAAGATTTTTGCAGTAATCCAATATAAAAAGACTCCTCTTTGTGCAGGAGTTTTCTGTAATAAAGACCAGCTATGGCTATGGCTATTTTCTGCAGGCAGCCTATTGGGGACAGCATTGCTGGATCCCTCCTACACCCCAGTTAGCTATGTTAAAAGGTAATATCTGAGTTTACACATGCATTTGCTACATAAAAAAGGAGATCCTTTGTGTATGATAGTAAATATATTTAAATTATTGTATTCGTTCCTGAAGTTCAGCCTTAATATGAAGAAAAAATGTAACATCTAAAACTCTGTGTGCAGATTATTTAAAATAAATAGTTGTTTTACCAGTTACATCTAGACTACTATATAGTATACATAAATATTGTAGAATAGTTGAAGCTTCACAAACGAAATGGTCCTGCATTGGTAAATAAAAAAAATTACCTTCTTCATCCCAATAAATTCCCAACTTTTCTGAATGGCATGACACCATTTGTACACTAATGCTGAAATGACCTGCAGAGCCCAGAATTCACATCTTCCCTCTACACCAATCTATGATCCCTTTTCCTGTCAGCACTTGGAATCTTAGAAGCACATTGAGCATCAATACTTGGCAACAAATATGCCAATTCTGTCACACTGGTACTCCCTTCCACTGCGTGTTGCAAAATACGTCCTGGGATACTTTCCTTTTTGCTTTTAGGGATACTGTTTTTTTGGGTCCCCTACTCTCTCCAACATCATGTGTGATATCACTATTCTACCCGCTTACCTCCCTAAACTAACCCTCCTGCAACTCTCCTGCTCTAATCTTTTATCTTCTTCTTTCTACTTGACTCTTTTTATTCTCTTAGCATTATTATTATAATAATATTATACTTCTGTTACTATTACAAGACATCCTTTCTCAGCTTCTCCACTGACATCAGCCTTTCCATTTCATCAGTTCCTGTTTTCATTCTACACACTAAATAATAATGATCCTGCAGCTTCTACATGTAAATTTACAGTTGTGCTAATTCTGTGGTCTTTACACCAATGCTCAATATTCATTTGTGTTTTAGTAATTTGAACTATGTACGCTTACCTTTCCTTTGTGCAGTGTTAAAAAAAAATGTATTTCTAAAAAGAAAAACAATACCTGAGCGTAGCAAAAATTTTTGCAGATATTGCCAAGAAGTCCCATCTAGCTGCCAGGAAACATTTGTTTCTATTGACTATAGCAGAAGCTCAGTATTTTATATGTCAGCTGAACATTTTTTAAGTGCATTGTCAACTTGATTGCTTAGCATTTTTTCTTTGTAAAACTAGTGAAAAAAATGCATCATCACTTTTCTAGAAATATCAACAATTTGGATAACTAGGTTCCTTAGGAACCATGTCTCCCCTCCTATTGTGTGATACCTCCCCCACCTCTTAGATTGTAAGCTCTTCGTGGAAGGGTCCTCTCCTCCTCCTGTGTCACTGTCTGTCATTTGCAACCCCTATTTAATGTACAGGGCTTCATAATATGTTGGTGCTATATAAATCCTGTTTAAAAATATTATTAATAATATTAAATATTAAAATTGTAATCTATATCTAAATGTGTCAATACACCATAAATGATCAAAAGCAAATGTGTTGTTCAGTTATTTTTGTAGTTCTATTTAATAATACCTATCGATCCTGCCAGTTAAATTCCCTTCCTCCAGCGGGTGACACCACTGAATGGCCTACAGTGAAGGCATTGTGACTTCTTATTGCTATAGCTACAAGGACTACATTCCTGTAACACTGTGCATTTAAAATAACAGTTTCTGTATTGTTGCCACTAATAACCCTCCTCCTTAATGCCACTTTTGGCTGGCAATGCTGAGATCCGCAGCCTCTGGTGTTGTGAATAACAACATGGTGCTGTCCACACCACTTTAGGGAATGGAATGAGCACATCCTATGGATGCCCAGTGTCTAGTAGAAGTGATGCCAAGCACTCTGCAATATTTTCTTCTGGTCATGGTTGAATAAAGTTTGAGGAAGAAGCAATAGTAAATAATACAAAAAGCAAATAAATCTAGAAAGAATGACTTTCATTTCTTCAGGCCATTATCTACATTTTGTATACACATTAGCTACATACAAAAAAAAACTGCCAAAAATGGAGATATAAAATTTGCTTTTTTTTCTAAGCATCTATTCAAATGACAGATACACACTGTCACTCTATGTACATTACCTCTCCCAGTTGTAGGAGTCGATGTTGAGCTGTATGGCTTGGTAAATCAGGCCAGCCTGCAGGAATATGGCCTCAGCATCTTGAAAATTCCCACTGAAGAGCTGGATGTGAGCCAATCTAGATTCTTTTGATGGTAGATCGTTAATTGAATTTATGTACTGAACTTTGTCAATCTGCAAGAAAAACAAAAGAGATTGCAGAAAACACTAACATAGATCAAGATAATGCTGGTATTTAAGGAGTAATTATGTATACTTCCTTACTTCGCCAATTGCTGCGTATGCCGACTCAGCTGTTGACATCTCCTTGTTTGCAATAGCCATGGCTGCTAGACAGGCCCACATGCTTTGCTCCTGTATGTATTCAAATATGTGTCAGATTAGTAAAAACATAAATAAGGCAAATTGTTATAATTCAAAAGCAAATTAATATAATTTCACTGGCCCTTAAGTTAAAAAAATATGTGATCAGTTATTCCTGAGTGCTAAATTACTCAACACACATTTACTTGCCATAACAACACTATTTAGTTATTAGCTAAGCAGTAAATGGTTGTCTAATGTGAAAACTTGTGGATCTAGTGACCTGAGTTATGGGTACACAAGGATTGTCATTGCAATACATGGCACTTCCTATGTCCCCAAACCTCACTTCACCACAAAAGTTAAACCCATAACTACAGTACCATTGTACATTACCTATTTACTTTGCTCCTCCAAATAAATCTACATGAACAGAGTACTGTACATATTATTAATTATTATTATTAAACAGGATTTATATAGCGCCAACATATTATGCAGCGCTGTACATTAAATAGGGAACCACTATATTCCCCACAAATGTCCTGTTTATCCACAGCTATACATTTATTATACATTATAACATTATGCCTATACCATACCATATACCCATTCTTTTGCAGACCTCAGTTACTGCACATTTTCTGCATAATGTGTACTTTACAGTCCTTATAAATCAGAGGGATTGCAAAGTGTTTTGTGGAATTTGTAAATATAATTGCATTTCCAGCCAGTAAATGGAGCTCAAGGTTCCTTTTCAAATTACCCTTTTAAAAACGGTACCCTATTAATGTACCATAGACATTTACCATATCAATCCCAGTTACTGCATACTAAAGTGTACTCAAAACAATGTTAGAGGGAACATCTGGAAATGGTAATTGTGTCTAACCAGTACCCTACCACTTTCTCACATGGCTGTAACTTAAGTCTTGTTGCTGTATATCAGAAGTGTTACTAAGGGCACCGCTGCCTCTGACCTCTAGATTTAGCATAACACTTAGTAATATACTTTTGGTACTGTGGTGTTTACTGTTCTGCTTGCTGGAGAGAAAGCTGTAACCTGGTACAAGCTCCTCCCTGTTTCTCCTTAATTTATCTTGAAAATCTTGCTTCTTTTACCTATCCTGCTCTTTCTTGATCATTCCCCCACCAGTCATCAGGAAAGTAGCCCTGACATGAGAGAGCAAAGCCCCACTTCCAACAAGAAGGCTGTGTCCACACACAGACACAATGCAGAACTAGGCATACTAGGCCAGTAAAAGTAAATTAATGTTCAGCTGCAGGAAAACCAGAGACAATGCTGCTAATTTTTCCCCCTGAAACCAATCTGAAACAAATACTGTATACTATCCCCTCTAGACTGTGTCAATAATAATATCTTTGCCCCTCTATCTGCTCTATACTATATATGCTGGTTACACTATGATGCACCTCTACAGACATTCCCTTCTGTGCCTAAAAAGGGCCATACTTTTGCTACATCAAAGGCTGGACTGCTTGAATCATGATTTTTCCCTGGGTAAACATTTGACAAAGGTGTTGGGATAACTTTGCTTGATCTTCAATAATATGATTCCATTTAGAATGTAAATACTGCTTGCATTCGTGACTAAGCACTTGCAAAAACTTGCATGATTATACATTATATTTTTTTATGTAGAATGAAGGATATTATGATAATTAAATAGTATTTAGCCTGCATATATGTATGGGATTTAGATGCAGATCTGCATTAGGGGGCAACACTGTGCCACACATAGCTATTTTCCTGAGATAACCATGCTGAAGAATTTTTTTTCAGCTTCTTATTACACAGGGCAACAAAAAATTAGTTTTGACAATCATCAGAAACCACAACAAGCTTTTCTAAATCAGTTTTTCCCTAACAGTACAGTTCCTGAGTACTGAGTACTATTATAGTTAACACTGTACGTGCATCATTAACTAGTTTATTACATTACACAAAACTACATTAATTTAATGTTCTGTATGTGAGGGGCAGCAGGGAGTGTGCAGTGGGTTTTCTGTAGTTTTACAGACAGCAAAAACAGGTTCTTCAGAGCAAACGATATCTAGAGAAGATTCTGCATTTTTCCATACTAAAGTTTACTATAGGAAAAAATAATGATGTCAACATAATTTAGTGCTATAATGCAGTGGTGCTATTCTTTATACAATCTTTTTTTATCGATTTTCAGTTCTTAGAATGAAAATACAAAATACAGCATCTAAGCGGATATAAATAGCACAGAAAGTATTTACTTTCAGAAGCAGTAAGCCCAGAGGGGACCACTTACAGGAATAATGCCAGATCTTTACCACTGCAGAGGTCAGCAGTGCAGGTAGCGGGACATGTGACCAGTTTTTTTTTAGCTTTATTTTAATGCAGAGACACTTTAAGAATTGCCTTAGGACATGTTTTCCTTTTTTATTATCATCCTGTAACCATGTTGTGCCTGAAAATGCACACTGTGCTTCCAATTTTTCAAACACCAAGTTTGCTTCTGGGGGAGCCAAATAACCTAACAGCAGGTTTTTGGGATGTAGAGTATAATATACACTGAAATATTCAGAATATTATTTTATATAAGTCAGTGGTTAATTCTGACCCTCACATTAGTTTCTCCTGGCCTGTAGAGAAGCCTATCATGTCTGGACTAATACTGGACTAGTAGGGAGCAGGGCCAAGCCCTGACTTTCTACATGAAGATGGAAAGTTTATAAGAGCATGTCCTTGATTTAAGTATCACTAGAAGGGCTCTACATTAAAAGGAATGGATATGCAGGAGCCTGGATGTGCCTTATCTGGTATGTAAGCAGCAATATTAACGTTAAAATCGAACACTTTAAAACTAAAAAAGGTAAATTTAAGATGCAAATTCTGGACGCAATTATGGTGTTTTGTGTACATTATAGGTATTACTGTATATTATCAGTATTACCTTTTCAAATAGAAAAATCTATTGAGTAGTTGTGCCTGCCTGTGGCTGCTCCATTTTTCTTGGGACTCTCTCCAACCTGACAACATACTTTAGTATGAAGTTTACCAGACAAATGTAAATAACATCTTGGGTCTACTATATATGGGACAATTTTCACTTCTGATCAGATTACCAATCTGATAAAATATTGGGATCTCAAGTGACTATGAAGTGAGTTCAACAGCCAAGCAATCAGAATAATTTTTGGGTCCTTGATTACATGTGCACAGATCATGCTTATTAGGAAATGAGGTGTTACTATCAATCCAGTTTAAATAGCAACACTGCAAGACCATGTAGCTATATGCTATTAAGTTTTGCAATAATGGTAACACAAATCAGTTAGTAGATCTGATATGCAAAATTGTTCTGTGTCCACAGATCAGATAACGAATAGTAAAATTTTTATGTAAATCAGGAGTAAAACCCTCATAAACCTATGCTAATTTTTGGATTATATGCTTTAGCACCGTTTCATTAAAAAGTAAGCAGATGCTTGGTTAGAAAGCAGTAAGGATATCGAAGATTGAAATTGATTTTTTAGAGAAACGTTGGCCCAACTGGTTGTCACTAATTTTCAGTCAACTCACGTGCTGCCTTTCCTCAAGATGTCATATCGCTGCCCATCAACTCTATCAAGTGACGCAGCTAGAAGGGTCACCAAGGTCAAAAGTATAATAGGCTCCAGGTGAAAAGGGGGTCTAGGTTGTGACCTTTTGTGCATCCATCTGCTGCCATGTGACTGTAAAAGTGCCAGTTTACGCAGTTAGCATCTTTGTAATGACTATCTAAGCATAGACCAGAGACCTGGAAGCTCCAGTAAAGATGGGCTCATTGAACTATCACATAGATGAAAGTGACAAATGTTGCCTGTGGGAATGAGAGAACTAACATTCATCTCTGCAATATCTGTAAAAGTGAAATGATAGAAGTCTATATGCTTTACTAATGAGGAGACTGGTGAATAGGGAACTATGTAAGTAACTACTACTAAATAAACATGAATCTGGGTCATTGTTATACAAAGTACAGCACAGGGAGTGTAAAACGTGTACATGAAACTATGGTTCCTAATTAACACATTTAAATTTTGTGTCTATAGCCCTGTAGTTCATTTTAGCTTCAAACAATATTACAGATTTAATAGAGAAGAAATAAACAAAAGTTAAACTCCTAAAAAACATATATATATATTTTTAAACATTGCCGACAGTGTTACTTAATGCCCAGGGAATTTGCTATACGAATATATAAGGATTTCTCTTCAGAGTGGTTAAAAGAAAACCACGCCACAAAGCCCTAAATGTCTCTGCGACAGGAGGTAATAAAAAAAATCTCCCACATGGAAACACATTCAGAAAGAAAAATTGATATCAAATCTAGAGCCTAGCACACACAAGCAGATTCACAGCAAATGTTGCACTCGACCAATCAAATTGATTTTTCGTTTTGTAATTGCCCCAATACATGTGTATAATAAATACTCCATAATGTTATGTGGTAATGTCACTTTGTCACAACATTATGTGTTTGTAATGAAGAAGGGGGCATGTGGAGGGAGTTCTCTATGTTTACTATATAGTCAGCAAATATAGGTATGATAAATGGTAGGGTACATAATGGATGGTTACTATGTGCAAAATGAAAAGATTCATGTTGGCTAAATCACTAGTTACCATTCATAATAACTCTTCACAGAGTAAATACCAAACATAGGGAATATCTATTACAGATTGACTGTGTCCCTTGCTGCAATACAAAAACATACCAGTGTAAAGTCACATTATAACACATAATCATTGCATGTCTTTTCCACTGGGATTTACCAACACCCCTAATAGCATCACAACCCTTTAAGGTGCAGAAATCTGGTCGGTAACAAATGATCCAGATTATATTTTTATGTTAGACTGAATTTTATCAAATAGGATATCAAGCTGAAATAAAAAAATCTGCCAATGTGAATCACACCTCACTCTATCCCCCTCCCAATCAAACTTAAAAAGTGGAATATTTGTTTTTTTTAAAAAAAAGGCAGATATTGATTTAATGATGGAATGGCATGAAAGAAATAGTAATTGCAGATCCAAAAATGCTACTTTACTGGAATGGTATTTATACTTTCTGGAACAAGTATGCAAATCAGAACAGGTAGAGGTCCTCATGTGCAATATTTGTTGGGCATAGTGACTCCAGCAACTGGAAAAAGAGGGTCAACATAAAGGCCAGGCAAAAAGCATTTTCAGAAAAATTACCAATGGCAGTCTACATATTTGACTAATGATGAATTACCTTTGAAATAAATAGCTAGTCAAATCACTAAATACTAGAAAAATCTGCAACAGGGATTTGGAAAATGATTGATGATGTTATGAATCCATTAGAATATACTGACAAAGGAGAAAGAACTTTACCTTTACAAAGCGGCAGAGCCTCAATGCATCATTCCACTTAGCAGCAGTAGCGTAGTCATGAAGGATAGCTGGATATGAAGGTATGTTGGTATGGACAAGAGAGCCATCACTTTTCCGGATTGTCACTCTGTTTCCAACAAAACTGATAATCTGGGGACTTTTACTATACTCACTGGGGTGAAAATAAAGAAATTGTTAATATTTACTATATATTACCCAATGATGTAAAAAACGTCTTTTGTTTATATTTGACAACTAATGAGGACAATGAATAACACTGTAAAAGCCCTTGGAAAATCTTCAGTATGACACAGATGACCTTTTGAAAATGGGAGAACCTCTTAAAATAACTTTCAGGTCTTCAGAGAACCCCTGGTCAATAGGAACAATTCCTCCTACAATGCTGACCGATGGGAAGAATGTCACCCTTACAGATAGCCAAAAAGATCATTGGTATCTGCTAAACTGACCTGAGAGGTAAAATTGCTCATTGCTCAAGGAACCCTAGTTGAGAAGCATTTGTATAAACTTATTAATTGCCAAGAGTTACAAAAAGTGATTGCACTGTGTATTTCCCTATGGCTTGTGTAGACAGGCATCATTTACCTGCTTTATAATTCCCCTGTATTCCATTGAGAAACACAGGGACCCAGTGATGATGTTAATGAGTCCACAATAATGTACCAGAAGATTTTACTTAATAATTTGATTAGTATGTTGGAAGGGAGGGAAAGGGGGAACCAGGGCAGGCTAAATATAATCATAATAAAGTTCAACTTTAAAATATTTGTTTTCAGTTTGCTTCTCTGCAGTCTGAGCTGTTGGTTGAAAACACAATCACAGAGCAATCAGTATGCACAGCAGCAGGACAAGATGCACTCAGGAACAAAGAAACTGTATTTAAATTTATACAATATGGCAGATTAGCGAACCCTTGAAGAAAAGGACATTATGACCATGACAACCTTTCATATTCTAACATTTCATTAGAAATATTCTAAGGATTATGGGCAGTGCTACCACTTTGCTCCATTTTGGTATCTAGAGGGGATTTTACCCACAGGTAATTTTAACATGCTGAGATACCTCCGATGTGACCTCAGAAGACATCATTCTGGTGAACTCTATGAGGACAACACCTGCTTATACCCACAGGAGGCTTCGACAGATGCTGTAGCAAACTGAATAAAGCATGTCCTATTTAACTACAGCTTTAAACAATGCCAACCTGTGAGTGGGCAGATGTGTTTCTCACAAGGTTCAAAAGAACAAATAGAGTGCCCAGCATAGATTATTCTTAACTTGACACAATAAAACAAATGCCCATGATCCTTAAAAGACCTCTGCTGTGCTTCGAGTTCTGGAAAGTTTATCTTCTATTCAAATTACTAACTGCAGCTCCATTTATAGTACAAGAACATTTAAGGGACTTTCCCCATTTGCCCGTAACCCGTTTTATTTATACAACATGCTACTGGCAAGAATTTCGTTGCCATTCTAAATACAGACGTGGACTGAATACTATTCTAATAAAATGAGCGTGCTGACTCTAGCAGCACACCACATCCCTGGTCACCATAAAGGGACAGTGAGCACAAAGAAAGAGAAAGAATAAAGTGGGTAATAATTCAGCGTCTAGTACGAAGGGCAGCAGCTAAGCTACTGATGCACATTGCCCAGTTTTAGACCTCACTGGACAATAAGAATAAAACCCCCAGGCTTAATGACATATGAATACAGTAGATCACATCTGCACAGCGTGTGGTAAAAATGTAAATGCGTCAGTGTGCTGCAGAACTGAAGAGCAAGCACACATCAGTGTACAGCCAGCAGGTGGTGCAGTCCTCCATATGCTTAATGAATCAGCTTCTTTTGATTTGCATGTTGAGTGAGGTCTG
Organism: Pyxicephalus adspersus; assembly: GCF_032062135.1. Taxonomy (NCBI): domain Eukaryota; kingdom Metazoa; phylum Chordata; class Amphibia; order Anura; family Pyxicephalidae; genus Pyxicephalus; species Pyxicephalus adspersus. The sequence continues at coordinate 45,238,671 of NC_092861.1, forward strand.
TTCTGGTCATTACCTTCCACACAATGCACATGACTTTTCAGAACTTGTGTGTTGTGTCCAATTTGTCTGCTTTTACTGTGAATTAAGAAGCGGGTTTTAATTAGATCTTATTTGCTGACGGACAGCTGACTGCAGGGAAATCCTGTTTTTGTGTGCGTCTAGTGTGCATTTGGGCAATTTGTCCCTCCCTTTTTCTAGCACCTTTTGCTGTTCATAAATTGATTGAGCAGCTTGCCTTTTTTCTTTCTTTTTGTCCTATAATTTAAGGATGCACCCATGGGAGGCCTGCAGCTGCTTTAGAGCTGGTCTGGGCTTTTCAAGGGCTCTAGTACCCCAGGACAGCTGGGGTGACCTCTGGGTAAGTTTTGCTCTCAGTTCATGTGTATATTTGTATATATGATCTACTGTTGGTAATCTCACTGCTTAGTGCTAGGATCAACTTAGCAGAAGCTCCTTGATAGTGGCAGGTGGCTTCCACATATACTTGCAAATGTATGCATTGAAGACTCCTGCCTCTATTATAGTACAAGCAGGTTTTAATTAAATAAGTTTGCTTGTTTGCAGCTGGGTGCTGAGGGGAATTTTTTTTTGTGTACTCTAACCAGAAAAAGCCATAGTTGGAGAGGACCTAGCCTTCGATGCAAACATTCAGCATGTATAGAACAGTCTTGATAGAATAAAGTTTTGAGGTGAAGTAATACTCTTTAATTGACATCACCTAAACTCAAAACTTTCTGTATTGATCAATAGTTTACATTTTTCACTCTACTAATGCAATATAGAGAAAGTAATAGAAAGGTTTTCCTGAAAAGACTGTTCTGAGCCTGCCAAAAATCTATGCATTTATCTATCTGCTGAAGGGAAAGTTTAGAGTTCAGAAAATGCCTACAGCTTTTGGTTGTATGCCTGGCAAAGGAGGGGGCCCAGAACAACATTTTTCACAGGAAAGGTATTGAACCTTTCTATTACTCTTGTGTTGTCTGTCCATGCAAAACTACTAACACGGTTTGACGTTTTAACCCCTTACCTCCCACACTGTAAACTAAAGTAACTCCACACTATGCCCTATCTGGGGACATATTTATAAATGTCTCCTTAAGAGCCTACAGTCTACACTTGCTTGTTCTTGATCCTGACCTTGTTACCATGTTGGGTCCCCACTGATGATTGACACCAAAACAGATTTTAAATGAATTAAAAACAAAAAAAAAAAACTATTATTTCAACATTTATGTACTGAATTTCAGAAATCACAAGAATGTCATTTACATAATCATTTGTTCTCCTTTCTGCTTTGCAAGAACTTTTTCTCCAATTACACTCAACTTTTTTTTTTCTTTTTTTTTTAATCTTGGACATCTGTATCGTTTGCTATTATACCAAGACACTCACACCTAGCTTTCTGTTATTGAACTTTCCTTTTTAAAGCCTAATTGTAGTTTTAAAAACTACACCCCACCCCCAAACTGCTAAAAAATGCTAATTTTTTTTATGGAAACTGTAAAAAAATAAATGTACCTCACTCCTACAGGCTTCCTCCTCTGTGCATCCTTCAAGCTGTGGTTGCAAGATCGGTAGTCTTGCATTGTTAGTGAGGGCCAATCTACAAACTTGAGGTTCAGAGAGGAGTGCATTGTTGGAAGGGGAATTAAGACAATAAGGTAAGTAAGCTTTAATTTTTACAGTAGCCCTATGCAAAAACAAGAATTTAACCTTTGCTGTGTGAGGGTTTTAAAGTTCAGCTTTCAAACTCATGGGTTGGAGTTTTTTCTCAATCAATCATCATTGAAAGTATTTCATGCTTCTTACTAATTCATCCAGTGGGGTGTTTAAAGTCAAGTTGAAAATAAACACTTTTACTGTAGTGAAAGACAGCAGGTGTATATGACCATGACAGTTGGTTTGCAACAAAACACGCAGTCAAACATGCACCTGCCAGAAACTGACATTTAGAAAAGCTGTACAATTACTATAAAAGAAAAATTTCAGAGTTTCAACTATACAAATAGAGGTTAATAAAATTTTACAAATTTGGACAAAAATGAATATTTATCTGACTAAGCATTTGTTTTTATGACTTCAGCTGGGCTTCAAGGATAATTTGTAACTATTTCTGCCTTTTCAAGGGCCTGCCGTCTTTTACGAAACTTCACTATCACCACTTTACACGATACAACTAAAATAAAGTTACTAATGTCTAATTACATCCTGTTTTGACTACAAAGATACTCTGATCTGTGGGCTTCAACCTGAACAATGATAATTTGGGGAAAAATATAATATTTAGCAATTGCAGTATTGTTGGTAGTGATAATAATGGAGATGCACCTTGAATAATTATGCAATATAAGTATACAATATAGTACAAGTTTTTGCAATAGCGCCTAATTGTCCATAGTACAAAATATTATTATATCGTTCCATTTGGAAGCTTCCAATATCTCTTTCTCAGTTTTAAAGTATACAACATATTTCACTAATCTCCCCCTCAAAACTTAAAACTTTTTTTCCAGAAGACATCTGACATTCACCAACTATCTAAACCTTAAAACATTTCCTCATTGATTTAGGGGATCTTTGTTCTAATGCATTTTCTAGACTTACACAAGTTTTATGATACACTGGTAAATTCACTTTATATTTAGTATGGTTTGCAGGTTGTAAGCTCGGGCATTCCTTTTTTGATTGTTTTATATTTTTACATGTGTTTTATTGTAACTTTTGTAGAACCTATATGTTTTTTATTGTAGAATGTTTCTTACGTGCAGTGATTTATAAACCAATATGGCTTAAATGCACATACTGTTGAGAACTAAGTGGGATGATACCAGCTCAGTGGTACTGGTAAAGCTCCTGGTCCAGACATCATCGAACAGCAGCATAAAATAGGAAAATAACACACAGCCAGCAGCACAAGACAGCACAGACGTCCTTAGAAGTCCAGTGCTTTATGAGGCACTTAAACACAAAGTAAGCATTATAAAATACAAAAAAGTGCACAAATTGAGATTATTTATTGAAGCTATTCTTTATCCGTTTGGTTTCCTGAGCTCTGTCATTTGTTATGATTACATGGGCTTGGTATCATAATTGACTATTTCTGTTAACTTATCTGCACTGTTTCTTGAAAAGCATTGTCCAGTAACGTTTTTACTATGTTTTGAGTTACCTATATTACCAGAACATTCTATATTTCAGACATTTCTATTCATAAAACCAATTCAACTGGAGAGAGATTTCATGTAGATTAAGAAAATAATGCATTATATATCCACTACTCACTGATCTCACTAATGTTCCATCTTTCTAAACTGGTTCTTCCTCCTGTGTAAGAAGGTTGTGAACAGCTACATTCAAGTGTATGTGATGGCTAGGAGTACACCCTTTTTCTCATCTGTATTTTTGTCCTTGCCGAGTTTTTTTTTTACTTCTGTCCTGGTGATTACGGTCACCGAGACAAAAAGTTGCAGAAAAACCAAACATTTTGAGCTTCATCAGCAATGGCTTCGGACTATAATCCAATGGGAACACTAGTTGCACTAACAATCCTTTAAAATAGAAATTCTTTCTTGAAACTTAAAGAATCACGCACATTTTATATTTTTAGGTTACTCGAACATCTCCAACTAATCCCAATAAACAACCTAGACTGGCTTCTTATAAAAGAACACAGATTTGTTTATCCTACTTTAACATGACTAAACAATCAATTACACCATACCAATAAGATGGCATTTGCACAAAGACAGACTCTTGTTAGCCATAAATGACAACTAAATGATCAAAAGAGAGGAGAAAACTGAAATGGGTTTTTAAAAAAAGTTTTCATAAATCTAAGTGACTCACCTTCCATCTTTTTCACTGACTGTTTTTGGCAACAGTTCTTTATCTACAAAAGCTACATTTGGATAATACCAGACTGTGAAACGATTATCCTGAATTCCACACAGTATGTTAGATACATCATTCCATGCTAACGTATGTACCATGCTGCCTACAAAGAAAGAGAGAAGAATGTGAAGATAGATAAATGATTGAGCATGATTTAGTACTACAAAATAGGGTTTTACAACTAATGTCAGCACACAATGACATAAGTTAGTCTTACATACCAATTTTGATAGATATCTGTTCTTTTCCAAACTTTCTAACTGGACTGATGTAGAGATCACAGTTTTTGTCAATAAATGCAATTTTTCTTTCAATTGCTGGGCCTCCTTGATCAAGAGCAATTTCCATTACTTCAATCTAAAATAGAAAAGTAACAATGAATAAAAGAAACAATAAATTAATTCATGCTTACATATCTATAAATCAGCAGCCTGGGAAAGGCTAAATTATGAGTGCAGAAAACACTGGCCAACCAATAAACACATTTGAAGACCTCATGAAGACTGGATAGCTTGTACATCTTCGTGTATACAGGAGATTTTCCTATAGTTCTGGCACAAGTTGTCAGGGTCCTTTCTATTTTTGGGAATACCCACAACATTTACTGTTTATGTTGAAGAGTGAACACTCTCATTTCTACATAGTGTGTTGGTTCATTTATCAAACCATGGAATACCTTGATTGGATTTGTAATGGGAATCCCTAGGGATCCAAATGTCTTCCAAATGGGAGTGGTTTACCTGCTTTATGAGGCGCATCCTGTCATAAAATTATCCTTTGTGGAAAAGACATCTTTAAAGAGATATGCAAGCATTAAATAAGCAGGCTTTAACTGGCACTTTATGGACTTCATTTATCCTCTTTGATGCAAGGAATATACAGAAAAATATATTAGTTTCTAAAAGCATTGGCTGTCTATTAAGGAAAAGCTAAATCTTCTGTATGACAGTCTATACAAGTACCAAATGTGATGCACAAGAAGCCCCATAAAGTAAGCAAAAAGCTACAACCAAGCCAAACCCTCCTTCATTTGCGCTACACACACACACACACACACTCCCTTTAATCTAGACACTTCAGTTTACAGTGGTTGGTTTCAGCACCAGAAGCAGTGGTGTGAAATCAGAAAGCAGTGGGTATGGCTGAATGTGGCTAAGTGTTATTCACAACCTAAAAACTGCTGAATCAGTAATAAAATGCCGGCAGCCACTACCTCTGGAAACATGCTTTTATTTCATTAAGTAAGCACAGAGTAAATGATAGTGGCAAATGCAATCTGAATTCAGGAGCATTGCAGCATCATTGCTACCCAATCACATAAAGTTAGATTAGGTTGATATCTACTGGCAGAATTAACAAGAATCTGTGGAACTTTGCAGGTGACTAAGAGAAAACTGTAGGTTCTAAATAATATTATTAAACAGTATTTATAACAATATAACCAACATATTACCTAGTGCTATACATCAAGTAGGGAATGCAAATGATTGATGCAGAGAAGGACACACGAGGACCCTACCCAGAAGAGCTTAATTATAGTTATAATTAAATGTTGCAGAATAGTTTTAGGCAATAAATCTACTTTAAGTGGGCTAGGATAAAATTAAAAAACCATGTATAACGTTTACATTAAAAAAAAATCAAAGCAAACAGAATTTAGGAAACAAGTTCACTGCTAATTTGGAGATTTTCCAGCATATGCAAGTTTGCCTTCGTAGCAAAAAAAAATGTATTTTATTTTTAATATCAACATAAGTAATTGTAAATGTGAGAAAAGTCATATGACAGTGATATGACAATGGATTTTGTAAAGCAATGTGTAATATGTTGCTATATAAATACTGGCTGATAAAATTATTAATATGACTTTCCTATACAGAGCATTCATTATCCACTGCAAAGATTTTAAATTGGGGATCAATCACAGGTATCTATGTACGAATAGATAAAGCAGGGAATCAGAAGAAATTAGGAATCAGAAAGCAAGTCTACATAATCAACATTTTAGCTGTACTATGAAATTTGGCTGTAGTGGATTACACATAACATAGAAGAAGGTATACCTAATAGACTTAGCACAAGCAGTTCACTGATTCTACGTCGTCTTTTTTTTTTTGCCTTAACTTGTGCTTTAAATATACCATCTTTATTCCTAAATAATGCCAAAGAATAGCCTTGATAAGCCTTTTTCTCTGTACACAGGGGCACAGCATTCACTCACTTTTGTGAATAAACACATCTTACTAATTACTACTGATATTTTGTTTTGGGAGAAATAAAAATATGACTTTGCTTGAGATCATTATGCCCTTTTTGTGACATTGCAACATATTTCATAGCTCTGTCTCATTATGTCCTACAGAAAAACTCAGCTCACTACAGATAAGACTGAAAGAAGGCATGTGGCAGCATCATATTGCTCACTATCCATGGAATTTAATTCACAACTGTGTGTGGTCCAGCTGGAAAAAATCCATGTGGAGACAAAGCACTAGTTATACAGTAGTTAACCTCTACTTCTGCAAAAAGTGTCTTGTGCGATTTTACTTTTTTATTCTACTTTTCCTCAGATACAATGCATACAAAATGACCATGGAGTTATCACAAAAGTGCATGTAAATTTCTATAGCAATACAAGTTAAAGGGCTGTTTTACCTTGTGAGCAAGTGGTTTTCCATCCCCTAGTGGCTTCCCTGATAATGCATCAAAAAAGTAGATCACTGTGAAATAAAAATAACACAATGTCACACGTGTTAACTGAAATATACTTTATAATTATTGAACTTTTGTTTGTTTTCTTTACAAAAAAAGTGCTCTGTTTTCTTGGAGAATAGAACAATTATTATAACAGAAGTAAAAACTGAATCCTATACGCATTCTAAATGATTTAAAAAAATGACACCCCCCCCTATCAGATACAGCATTTAATTCTTGTTTTTGAAAAAAACAAGCTTGAAATATTATGCAGACCACATCCCTCTCCAACACTAGGTTCTCCTTGTATCGTTGAATCCCTGACCCCTTTTTTTGACCACCAGTTCCTTCTTTTCTTCTCTATGCTCACTTACCCTAGCCTTGCTTCTCATATTTCTATTTCTACTTTGGCCTTGTTACTTCTAAACTGTTAATGAAAAAATTCTATTATGTAGTTCTTGTTGAATGACTGCATACCCAGAGGCAGTACATCTTTTTCACATTTTTATTTTATGCACTTTGAATACATACACATATTGATCATTTATGTATTAACTATCCTAATATATTTCAAGTTTATCTTCTGCTAAAAATAAAATAAAAAAATGAATGCTCATTATGTTTAACGCCTGAGTAATACCTACCTTAATCTAGGGTCTTCCTGCAGCCAGAACCCTTTTTTTATTAGTTTAGGAAGTGCCCAAAATTGGGCTTTATATTAAACTACACAATCAGTTATGTTGTGATAAGGTATAAAAACCTTTTAGATTCACAATTTCTTTTTATTGAGCTACGTGGACTTTCTCTGAAGCATTTAGACTGAGCATGTAAATGTCCAAGTCTGAAATTCCTATTTATTCCAATGCACAACAGAGAGTTTTCTTAATGGTCTGTATAGAAAACACATCCTGCAGAATTTGGAAACAGCTCCTATAAATGTCCAAAAAACGCCTACCAATACCCCAAAACACATATAAATGCTCAAAACACCCCTGCTGACATATATGGGGCAGTTTTGGGGGCATTTGGAAGGCTATTCCCCTATGCTAACTTTTCTCGGCCACATATCTTTTTAAAAAACCTCTATAAACACTTTAAACACTCATACAAAAGCTGCGTAGGCATTTATAATCTTTAAAATAAAGTCAATGTAGACTTAGTCTTATTAATTCAAAAACAGGGTATATATATATATATATATATATATATATATATATATATATATATATATATATATACATACTGTGTAATTAGGATTGCTAACATCTTGGTTGTTATCTATATCCCCACCACACTACCTTCTCTCCTTTCCTCACAGGGTACACTAACAAAATGGATTACATTCATACAGCACACTAAAAAAAATTTGTTTTTTGCTCCGCTACTTACAGCCTTATTTGATAGCAAATGTTAATATTAGGATGCCAGATCTTAAAATTACCTTTTGACCAAGCTGCTGAATACATAGTTTAGCCACACTTATATAAACTGTCCTATATGCCAAAGTACGGTTCAACTAGCACTGCTATTCAGACACCCATGTCTGATAGCACAATCAGGTCAAAAACCCTGGGACATCTTAATAAAAGATACTAAACTGTATTTGAGCAATGCAGCCTGCCTTCAGATCTGCATGTGACTATAACTGTACAATGAAGGAGTATTGCTTTTCCAGGAAGTTTCCAGTGTTAGATAAATAGCTCTGTGCAATGCAGCAAGGACCTTATTGGCGGTGGTCAATAGATTAATCCTCCAATAAATACTCAGGAAACCCCTAGAAATCTCTAAAGGGAGCCCAGATTCCAATGAATAGTGATTGAAAAGTCTGTAAAATGGGCTTGTACCAGCAAAATGTTAATATATATCTTTTTCTATACAATTAATCTATTCTGTAAAGACTATAAACTATACATTCTATCAGATGTTCTAAAAAGCAAAAAAATAAGTAATTTGAACAGGAACATTAACCAAAAACGGTTATTTAATTTTGTGTGGTCTAGCACGTTCAGACTAGTGGTTTTTGTAAATGGTTTAACTGCTCAAAAAATAATATTTTTATTGGTAAGTATAGACATGTGCAAACTGCTGAAAACAGTTGACAGTCTGTTACCACTCCTAGCCGCTAGGTTTTGGGGCAATTATTTACAGATAATGTTATGTGAACATGGACAGATAACAGATTTGGAACAAGCATGTACACACTGAAGTATTACCCCCATTCTCCTTTTTATTTTCTAGGACATCACATCCCTAATTAGTAAAGTATGAATAAGGATTATAGCCTCCAGAACCTGCAAGCCTAACATGAATCTGTAACAGTAGTGCTTCTTTTCACACGCTGACAAAAAATTTAGATCTGAGCATTGCCCAGTAAAAAAATAAACAAAACTTACACTTCTCTTCTGTTTTATCCTTTATAGCAATTGTATCATTGCTCAAAGACACAGTCTGTGTATTGAGAATATCTGTTCTAATTGCAGGAATCTTTGGGCTGGAGATAAGACGACCTTCATAGGAGTATAAATACAGACTACCACCATCCACCAGGAGGAAATGCCTGCAAGAAATCAAGGAAGGAAGTGACCAGAAAGCAGGTACACAGTCAACCAACTGTACTTATTCAAAGAACCCTTTAACAAACAAAACTGTAATCTTGTGCTGACAGTCCACTGGCTCAATGATGTATTACCAGCTGCAAATTTTAGCTTCTTTCCAGGTTTGTCACAAGTGAAGTCTGTTTGTGTGAGTTTGCATTTATGTTGTTATCACTTTCAGTAGTTCACATGTAGGTAGACAGCTGGATTAGATTAACATTAAAATGTGATGGGCCTGCAGCAGACCCTTTTCTTTTTTAACAGCGAACTATGCAGCCTTTAACAAGGCATTTAATCCAGCACTCTAATACACTGTAGAGAAGGGAGGAGGAATGTAGAATGGAATGCCTGTCATTTGTTACAAAACACAGAGCATATGGTTTATTGGAAAGGGATGCCATAACACAGGGCTTCTCATTTAAATTAGCCATGTGCATGGAAGAGCATTTGACTTTTGCTAGGCCTATTTAACCACTTCATTGCCAATAGCTAAACCGCCAACCAATAGGGTTAAAGCTTTTTGTTAAGTTTGTGCAACCTTACATTATTAAGTATGAGTGTCTTAAATTTTGCACAACTATGCAAAGCCAGTTTCCTGTTTATAATAAATGGTGTTGATGTATTATTTGAGTGGAATATATTGCTCATGAGTTTCCTCTATTAAAATGTACTGAAACACTTCTTCATTTGTGAGTAGTCTAAAAACACCAAATACTAAGATACATACAGAGAACTGCTGCCACATATTTAAGGTTGACCTGGCATGTGGTTTAGCATTAGAGGATAGCCCCATTAACAATAGATTAACATATATATGGCACATAGTGTAATGCCATAGAGGTCAATGTTCTTGATATGGAGGGTCTGAAGAGACTGGAGAAAGGCTACAAGCATGGTTGGAAACTGTAGTTGGAGACTAAGAACATGCTGCAGATGTAGTTGAAGATTAAGGTCATGCTGCAGCAGACTGCAAAATGACTAGCACCATATCTGAAATTCTTTTAAGCAATTATAAAGAGATTTGTTATAAAACCAGTATACAAAAGGTTGGGTACTGTACATAGATTAATTGCTATGTGGAGGCTACTAATAGATTGAATTTATTTTATTATTAAATTAATAAAATATAAAAGGAATACAGCTCCAGCTAATTAGAACTGGACAATGAAAATTAAAACCTCTATAAAAATGATTTCAAACCTTTCACATTGCAAAATCAAGCTGACAGTTCCTTCTTTGAGGTCAAATATAAGTGGTGTATTCCAATTCTTTGTGCTATAAAAGAAAACAAATCAATAACTTGCATTGTTGCTGAAACATAGATAATATTACCATTATAAATAAATGACTAAGAGAGGTTTTACATTTTTCATTTTTGAAGGGATCTTAAATCTGCCTCTGGCCACTACCAGAGTCACATTGATTTGTCAGGATTCAACATTCTAGTGAAGTTCTTTATGGCTTCTTAGTAAAAGCCTGTTAAGCATGTAGATGCTGGGACAACATACCTAGTAGTGAAATGTTATCCTTTATTGCAAGTACATCTTTGAAAGTTGCCAATAATACAGGTCATGGTAAAGCAAGCAGTTAGTTACAGTCAACTGGACCTCTATGATGTTGACGATGTTCGCTGCTTACCAAGCAGCTTCTTCTTTTGTTCATCTCTATTACATGGAGTGGTAATGAGATTAGTAGTTTACACAAGAAAGAAAAGAATGTTTTTGCTTCCAATTCATCTCAGGGGAAGTGACAAAAACATGCCATTTCTAGCAAGATCAACATGTTTTTTTCGGTACTTGTTGAAAAGTCTAGGCTTTAAAAATAAAAACTAATGAAGCCAGCACATCTAAGGACTGGTAAGCTGCGATAAACATATGTGCATTATGCTCTGCATGGTTAAGGACTTTAAAGCAAGAAGAATGAAAATCATTTGCAAGGGAAAAAAAAAAAGCTGAGAGGGGAGCTGTCAAAGTTGTAAAGTGAAGGCCTCAATTTGAAACAACTTTGTGCTGTACAGTAAGGAGAATGCAGTAGTATTTGCTTCCAGCTTTGAAACCCTCCATAAGAAATGTTATATCAGCTACATGCAAAAGCGGTTCACATGGGTGCAGCAAAATTAAGATAATGGCTGGTCTTGGAGAACTACTGGCTGTCCGCAAAAAAGTGTGAAGCCATAGAAACAAAGGCTGATATTTATGCACTGCCTGCCCCTCATTTGTATACTGTTAGGATTTTGTAAGCATGCTGTTTTGGCTTCATGCTGGAAATAACTTCTGAAATCGAAGATGGATTTTAGGTGATATATTCAGGGGTGCTAACCTTATATTTTAATTTTTTATTTCAAATGGTACTAAGGTTAATCTTATGTCTGTTGGCAAATATTTGTAAAAATATGGCCTAACAGCAGCATTTTAGAGTTACTATACTACACTTAGACACTTTTAAAGAATATCTAAAACAAAAATGTATTATTATTATTATTATTAATATAATAATAATAATATTAATAAAATAATAATATTAAACAGGATTTCTATAGTGCCAACATATTATGCAGCAATGTACAGTACAAAGGGGGGGTTGCAAATGACAGACTGCTACAGACAGTGGCACAGGAGGACGAGGGGACCCTGCCCCAAACAGCTTACAATCTAGGAGGTGGGGAAGTAACACACAATAGGAGGGATATATATTGCAGTTTATCAGGCCTTGTGATGCCTGCATTTTCCTAACACACTCCTTGCTCTTTTGAGGCTACACTTACTTGTATTGTATCTATTGAGCTAGCCAAAACTGGCAAACAGACTGAACTAAAAACATTTCTGACTTTGTTTCTCTACATTAAAAAAGGGAACGCAAGGGAATATGGGGGACAAGTGGTTTAAAGAAGGAAGACAATATTGTTTGAGAGATTGTTTAGACCTAAAAATTAGGACATTTATAAAATGATTTTGGCAATAGAAAATTGTCATTTACCCTGCTATCTGCTGACAAAATGAGGATATTGACCAGAGCTTCTGTAATTAAAAGTGTCACAAATGTTTTCTTTAGTGAAAAAAATGTTTCAAGCTGAACTGCTAGGGAAAAAAATTATAACTTCCCTTGCAGTGGGGTTTTCTTAACATTGTTAGGGTTAAATGCTTGTGCATTCCTAGGGGAATTTGAACAAGGAGATTTGATTACCTCATCACCTGTTTCCGCAGGTGCTGCATCTCTTCTTGGTTCCACTGTATAGGCATGTAGGTGGGCACTTGGTGTCCTCCCCTTACAGTGCAGCGCTATTGATCCTGCATTGTAGGGGATGGTGTCAATGTCTGCTACCTGATGCCTGGTTACAGAGGAAGCTGCTTGGTAGGGAATAAGGTAAGTAAATCTCCTTGTTCTGTCCCCCAGTTCTGCTCTTGCATTGCCTAGAGTTCAGCTTTATTGTCTCATAAACATGCTGTAATTGTAATAATGTAATTAATATTTTGCATGAAAATGAGCAATTTCATTATACTTAATTAATACTGAAAAGTTCATAACGTGTCATAAAAAGATACTTGTGACTATTACAGGCGGTATAGCCTTATTAGGAAAGAAAAAGAAAAAAAAGTTAACTTTTTTTCATCTGTGCAGCTGTTCACAAATCTGGAATATTCTTCTATCTAATAGGGGCCTAGATCATGAACTTACAACAATGGAGCTAGGGGCCAGCCTTTCACTTTGTAAGCTTGATGACCAGACTTAAAACAGAGAGCTACAAAAACAATTACTTGAAAGGTTTTTCTTGGCGTTAGTCCAGATGTTTTGATTCTTCTGCTTCTCTTAGAGGCAGAGTGGATTAGGAACAACAGTACCACCTGCTTCCTATGACAGTATTTCAACAAAGGATGCGAGTTTGGTATGGCATCGGCTTAAAAGACCTTTGTCCCACACATGATTGAAAAGCTATGAATCAGAGGAAACCGTTCACAGACAGACAACCTACTTACCTAAAAACATAACACTGGAGAGAGGTGGAAACCACTAGATGACCATATTTCAGCGTTGCCTTAATGACTCTGTCACGGAACTCCAACAAATCTACAGAATCATTAATTACATTGCGTACCTAGAAACAGAAACTCTATCAAGTACCAGCCTGAATAAACAATTTCATTATCATTTGAAATCACTGTGTATATATATATATTAACAGTACTGTAAATAAGCCTGGATTAAACTTTGATGTGTAAGAATATCAGAAAAAGGAAAAGAACCTTTTGAACTCAAGTATTTTCTACTACTTGCCATGTCCTCTTGTTTTGTCATTGTTAAAGCAGATCCAAACCTGGTCACTTAAATCCCATAAAAATAGGACATATGAGGCCTTCATTAGAATAATACCTTGTAAGTGTGTCATGAAGGTATTCCAGTTGTGCTCCTGTATGATCACCTTGTCATGTGCACCTTTGGTGGATACTTCACCATCAAGTCCAGCTCAATACACATTAATGACACATTTGAACACATTGAGCCTGATTTATAAAAGCTCTCCAAGGCTGGAGGGGATACACTTTCATCAGTGAAGCTGGCTAATCCACCAAACCTGGAATGGATTTCTTCAAAGTAATTCAATATTTGCTAGCAAATATTTTGAATCCTGGACCAGGTCGATTCAAAGTTTGCTGGAGCGCATAGCTTGACTGATGAAAGTGTATCCTCTCCAGCCTTTGAGAGTTTTAATAAATCAGGGCCATTTTGTCTGTGCACCGAATAATACCACAGAAGCCAATGGAAAATAAAATATATTATCTAACTTTACACTTCCAAACCCTCCATCTCCAAAAATACACCCAGGTATTTTATATGTTTTCTACAAGGAGGTAGGGGTCCACCTAAACTTTTGGAACATTTATATTAATTAGTATTATAACTGCATGGGCAGCTTTATTGCTAAAGGATAACCCTTAACATATGCCCTAAACCCTAATATTTCTAGGCTTTACATTTTACCACCAACAGTAGACCATAACCTTAATATTAAGTTTTTAACTGAATCCTTAACACATCCCTACTGGGCACCTTAACTATCAGTGCCAAGAATCTGGCATTTAGAACCACTGACACACTGAACACAAAAGGTGAAATTAGGAGTTTCAAGACAATTTTTAGATCATTTTCTTTTTTTTTGCATGCAATGGAAATAATTGTCATAAATAAAAAAGACTTGACTGTTGTTGTGATGTAAAAGGAGTGACAAGCAATGCTTATCCTTATTGACAAAACCATTTTAAGAGAAAAAAAACAAACCTGCATTGCTCGTCTCTTGGTCAAAGTTATTTCAAAATTTTTCCACTCCCAGTGCTGTTCAACAATATGAGCAAAAATAACGTGACCATTTCCACAAGCTCCAGCAACCTGCGTTCCATCAATGGACCAAGCAATACTGAAGATGCTGCCAGTGTTTGGTTTTTCCAAAGCATAGGACCACTGCAAAGTATAAAAAAAGATTTCTTGTTATAATACCATCATTTACTGTATATCACTAACCTGGTATATTTTTACAGCCTAAAAAGCTGACCATCAAAATCAGCTGTTAAAATTGTAATTTTTATTAGGAAGGCTGGCAATGTGTTAGCCTTCGCTGGGATTTGGGGCAGTATTCCAATGTGTCAAAGCTTTGTATGCATACTTAATATTTGTTACATGTTAGTGATCATTTCCAGTGACAGAATGAACAAAAGCTTTACAGACATTGCCATTCTGTTCTTTGGAGAGGGGAAGGGATGAGTAGAAGGCAGCCCGCTGCATCCTTCCAATTAGGAAATAACAGCAGTAGTTTGTGTGAGTCTTTTAGTGCCCCTACCTAAATTATTTCATTTAGGTAGGGTCACTAAGAATAATACCACAGAACCAATCACCTTCACCAACAGGCTCCCATTGCATAATAAAAATATTGTACGATGCAGTGCTGATGATGCTGCCCTTTGCACAGATTTGGGTACAAATGTTGTTTATTTAAAAAGCTATTTTTGTTTTATTGAACACTTATAAAGATATACAGATATAAAGTGTGTTTTTTTATATATCAGTCTAGTAAACCATAGTAAAAATGATTTTAGCGCGTTCATGCAAAAAAAAAAAAAAACACCTCCTGACTTGTAGGCTTGTACCTAAAATTTCTATGACTTCTACTTTAGCTAAAGTATATATAGCCCCCAGTGTTGTTACTGAAATAAAAAAAAAAAAAACAGTAATTTGACCATTATTTTGATATTGGTATAAATATTTTTTTCATTATGTCCAGAACTTTTTTAAGGAATTTAGAAGAAATCTTAATATTCAGTTAAATATAAAATATATAACATTTATCAATTTATAGTCAGAAGGGAAAGCTCCAGAATATTCTTTATATGATTACTAATCTTAAAATCCAAATACATTTTTTGCACAGAAAGTAAAAATGACATTAAAGAGCAGATAAACAGTACAAGAGTCAATCCCTTACTTTTAGGCTGGTAGGTAAACGGTACAAGAGTCAATACCTTACTTTTAGGCTGGCCATGAGGTTGTGGGGTGGTTACCGCTTCCTCATGCCAGGTAAATGCTGTCTTTGGGGAGATGCTACGAGTTTCTGCCGGTGGCAGCCCAATTAAGAATAGATGGGGACGCCAGTAACTGGTACTAGTCCTGCTCTTGTACTGTTTACCTGGTACCTGATGTCATTTTTATTGGCAAGGTGCCTGCCACAAGGAACCTCAATCTCTCAATCCCAAAGCAGGTTTGAACCTGCTGTTATTGTAAATTCTATCACAGTGTAAAATCCTTCCTCCACTGTAATCAGCAGACAGGACCGGGGCACTCTCCTTGGAGCAACAGCTCTCTCTGCAGCAGTCCAACATGCCCCTGGGAGTCAGATCTGCAGATGTTCAATCAGCAACACTTACTGAAGGGAGTTTCATTTGGGAGGCGTTGAAAAAGGCGAATTTACAGAGCACCGTCTAAAATTACACACACAGTTAAATCAAACTACCTCCGGTAATATGCTGCTGTGTGGAAATTTAGAGAGAAGGGGTTTGAAAGCAAACAGCTACTGCTATGATTTCTTTTTAGTAAACTCATGATGATCTTTGACACTGGTGTCATGGGTGTATTCTGCATTTAAAAGATTATAAAACAAAATTCACTTTTTTTCCCTTTATTTTTGGAATAAACAGGGAACGTTTAAAATCTTGAGTTTTTATACATTTTTTGCTGTCTGTTTCCCATTGAAGAAATTTTTCTTTATTTCCGTTCCTGCAAAAATGACAGGAAGTGGGAGCAACTACCCCAAAGACAGCCATTGCTCACGCCTATTCTGGTGCTGCTCAAAACTTATGGATTTCTTTTCATGTATTTCTCAGTGACAATGGTCATGACAGAGAAATTGAGAGGGTGAATTTCAGCAGCAATTAAAACATGCTTATACATGTACTTTATGGGGAAAATTGAATATGACATTTCTTTACTGATATTCAAAGCTATATATTAAAATATACAAATGTATGTTAAATACAAGGGGCCTAAATAAAAGGCTCCTAGGCTGGTGAAGATACACTTTCATCACTGAACCTGGGTGATCCAATAAACCTGGAATGGATCTGATCCTGAATTGAAATAATTTGCTAATATCAAATTACTTTGAAATCCATTCCAGGTTTGCTGGATCAGCCAGCTTCACTGATGAAAGTGTAAAAAAAAAAAACTATACAAAAACAAATATCTAAAAATAATTACAGTTTGCCTTTTCTGTTTAAAGGATCTTTTTTATTTTTTGGGAGACATTCTTTTCAAATAAAGAAGAAACAGTCAAATAACTTTGAGACCTGTATACATTATCTTTATCATGACATACACGGAGACCTACACATAAAAAAGCAAATAATCCTACAAAATTTAATGTAAACCACTACAAAAAAAAGTCAGACATACACAAAGATGTCCTCACTCATAACCTCATCACACGCATGGCTCCAAGACTTTTCTAGAGCTTCCTCAACTATCTGGAATGGTCCTCCCCATCCTATTTGGCTTGCTCCCACTTTCTGCCTATTTAATAGAGCACTTAAAACCCGTCTTTTTAAACCCGCCTACTTGTTTTCTTCTCCTAAACCCTCACTACTTCCCACCATTCCACATGCCCCCCTCCTTTTGTATGCTACTTCCCCACCTCCTAGATTGTAAGCTCATCTGGGCAGGGTCCTCTCCTCCTCCTGTGTCACATTCTGTATCTGTCTGTTATATGTAAACCCTATTTAATGTACAGTGCTGTGTAATATGTTGGCTCTATAAAAGACTGTTTATTATTATTAATAATAATAATAATAATAATATTAATTGAACACATTGTAAATATACAAACATATTACAACTACAATTCTAACTCATCAGAGTCACATACATTGTAAGACCCAATCTTGGTGTTAATGGGAAATTTATTCTGGATATTCTCAGCTTGAAAAAATGCTCTACAACAACTAGTACATATCTTAGTCAATTCCTTTTAAACAACGTTAATACTCAGCATCAACACCCAACCCCTTGGCATGCAAAGGCTACGTTTTGGTCACGGTGGGTTAAATATCAAATGGAGTATAAAAGCGTTTACAATGAGACCAAAAATGAGTGAGGAAAAACGTTAAAGTAGTAGAGTGGGCTGAAGACTGTGCACACCTGAAACAGCTGGATATCAGACAACAGAGAAGGCAGTGGCAGAGGTCAGGGCCGCTTCAATGAATATGAATAGGAGATGACACAGCAAGCGGCTCAAGTCTGCTAGAGACATTAGCAATATATGCAGGCATATTAAGATTGATCCGAAGAAAGATGAGTCAAGCTTACCAAATGGAGCTGAAATGCAAAGCTAATTAAAACACTCATTAATCAAAGCCTGAAAAGGAACTTTATCCACTAACTACAATAAAAAAAAAAACCACCTTCTTTAAACAAAATATGTCCCAATAGAAAATGCTGGATAAATAATTGTGCACATTACGCAAGGAATATTTAATGCATTTGCCATATTTAGAACTATAATTTCTTTTACAGTGTACATGAGTCCACGACTATCAAGCTCTGGGGAGACTTGTCAACTGCTGACATATAAATATAATGAGGGCAGACAAGTGTAACTGAAGGACTCATATGAATTACTGCTAGTCCATTTATTTTATTGAGATACTACACTAAAAGGAATCAGATAATGTTCTATACATGCACGCTTAATTAATGTGGATTGGGAAATGGTAACCCGAGTGAATCTGGCCAATAGAACCAATACGTCTAAAGGTAATAAAAAAGAATGCAATGCAAATATTACTACTGGTCTAAATGTAATTAAGTCATCTGTAAAAAAAACATGGCCATGGTTCTGATGATAGACAAGTGTATTTATCTTGTTTATACAGTATAAACACTGGTGGCCAATTTATGTAAAATCGGTGATCAGATTTGATTGATTTCATAAGGCCACGTTTATGAAACTGCAATCAGATTTTTATTGTGGTATTTAGTGATTTATTGTGGTGCCTTATTAACCTCAATTGCATATCAGAAGCTCAATTCACCTAAATGAAGTTCTATTCACCACTTTATTTAACTGCTTATATCAACTTTAAAAAAATGGCAACACAGACATTACATCTGCTTATAATTATTTTTAAAAGTGTCAATAAGCAGAAAATGTGGCAAAAATAGCATTTAACATATAAACCTTAAAACTGTAGTCCATGGCACAATATGTTGGTGGTATATAAATACTGAATTTATTAATATAAATAATAATAATGGTGTTTGTCAGTATTAAAGTAGCCAATATTTGCTGGTGATCATCATCTTTCAATATCAAGTGGTGACCATCTAAAAACATTTTGCTGAAAAGTGGTGATTAACACTTTAATAAATGGATTATTGGATAATGGATAAATTATTTATATAAAAAAAAAACAATGTTTCTGGTTAACAGGCTGGTCGCCTTTTGTTAATTGGACCCAATGTTCCATATAGCACTAAAAGTATTAACCAAAATAAAACCCTATGATCTATTACATCAGGTTACATCATTGGATTTTTGTGTATTTTAATTTCATTTTTTATGAAATTAGAAAAATTAAATTATTTAAATTTAATTATAAAAATTAGAAATTTTAAGATCTATGAACACATATGATACATGCAGCATTTTTAAGACAAAAAAAAAAAAATCAAACCCAACAAATCCTGGGACTACCAAGTCACACTGACATATATAAATATAAATATATATATATATGGCAATAATTAAAGGTGTATTTCAGATAAACCAGACTTACTTTCTATTGAAGATTAGTAAATATAAGCAAAGAGTTTCATGATCCATGTTGGCAAAATCTTAACTTCCTTCCTCTGGTTTTAAACAGAAACCCAATTTTGTTCTACTATTTTTGATAAATGTTTCTGTTTTCGGTTATTATGGATATATTGCAAAAAGGCATCCTAAAATGGACCTAGCATCAGATACTTTTTTTTTTTTTTATAATAAAACCCACAGGATGTCCCCAGTCTTCCAATTTTAATAAAGACAAGGAGCACCCAAACCTGTAGACAGAGGAAATACTAGGAATTTCCTGGCCCCTACTGGGGACATCGCTATGGCACCCTTAATTCCCAGTATGATAATTCAGAAAATGGCATGATTTTAGACTGGCCACTGCCAGGAGATGATTGGTAGAAGAGGTCCCCATGAGTTATGTGACTGGCCCGAAGATATTAGGTATGGTACACAAAGCAAAGTAGGAAAAAATATTGTGGTTGGGGTCATCCATTGGGGAGTTTGATGTGTGTATGAATGTAAGGAGATTCGCTTCCCGAATGAGTCTCTACACCAGAAGAGAAAGGGAGATTTCCAACAATTCTTAGTTGGGTCTCTAGGGCAGAATGTAAAGGTAATCACCTTAGCGGGACACAAGACCATAGCCACATAGTAACCCCATACTACCTGTATTGATTACAGTAAATGAGCACAGTATACTGCTTATGGTGATATTTCTTCTGCAAGCAATAAATCAGTATTCTTGCCATGCTGATAAAACTCTAGATAAGTTCATGCCAGACAGAGTAAACAGGGCTGTAGTCTGTAACAACTGGTTGTCTGTGGAGTAACTTATCTA
The DNA here is from genome assembly GCF_032062135.1 of Pyxicephalus adspersus. Classification (NCBI taxonomy): domain Eukaryota; kingdom Metazoa; phylum Chordata; class Amphibia; order Anura; family Pyxicephalidae; genus Pyxicephalus; species Pyxicephalus adspersus. The sequence goes on from NC_092861.1 coordinate 45,259,000, forward strand.
GGTACTTTATTTGAATTGATGTTAGTTTTGCAGTTCCCATGAGTCTGGTTATGCTATCTTGTCATAAAGAAATATTCATATGTTACCAGTTTCTGAAATCCGAGTACTTGAAACTGAGATACGGAGCGCTCTCATGTGAGAATGTCGGCTAGAAAGTCCACTGTTGTATTACACTTGTTCTCTGAGAACAGTAAAACTTGGTTTACCATCCCATGTGCCTAGTAGAGGATTTTCTTTCAAATATAGGGGGAATTAAAGGGGCTTAGCACTTGGTTCATAAAAAAATTCTGTGGGATAGCAGTTATAACTACTGCACGATTCTGATTAGAAATGAGTCGCTTGTAATGAATTTCTGGCAAAGTAGAAGGAAACATTTAGTTCTAAATCTAAAGTAATTTTTTTTTAACACACTAGAAAGACGTGCAAAATACACACCCAAAGAGTCTGATAAAGATTCGTTATCTCACCTGGCATATCCTGTGCCAAATTAGTATGAAAAAAAACAAAAATAAACAAATGAATACAAAAGTGCTTGCTTCACAAAAAAAAAAAAAAAATCAGAAAAAATACATTATATACTATACATATATTATAATCAGAGAAGGGCATTGTGAATGTGAAAAAAAAAAGATCCATGTCTGAGGGTTGACATTGCTGACAGGGTGAGAATTTGTAAAACCCCCATTGTGAAAGGGAGCAGTGCAGCTATTTTCCTCTGAGGTTTAATGCAAAATGTGAACCGGAGTCCACCAACATCTCCCTGGTATTAAATGAGTACAGTCTGTCCTCCATGTGTAGCAGAAACTATTATTATTAGTAAACAGGGTTTATATATCGCCAACATATTACACAGCACAGTACAATAAATGGGGTTTGCAGATGACAGGTTCAGACATTGACACAGGAGGAGGAGAAGACCCTGCCCTGAAGAGCTTAAAATCTAGGAGGTGGGGGAAGTCTCACACAATAGGAGGGGAGATATGTAGTGGTGGGAAGTAGTGAGGGTTTAGGAGACCGAAGAAGACGGGTAGGCAAGTTTGAAAAGATGAGTTTTGAGTGTTCTTTTAAAGGAGCATTAAGTAGGAGCAAGTCGCCTAGGACGAGGAAGACCATTCCATAGAATCAGGAATCTGTAGAAAAGTCTTGGAGCCATGCATGTGACAAGGTTATAAGTTAAGAAGTCAATGCATGCAAAGACATACTTGAATCAGCAGTGTACAAAGTCCAAATCATTATTTTATCATATACCATCTACCAAGCTTCAGAGTTCAGATTTCACCTGCAGATGATCTCCTGACCTACATTAGACCAGCTTCAAACAGGATATGCATTTTCATAGACTTCTATGGGAATACAAAACCAGTATGATGTAAACCATAGGCAATAGACACACACCCCATTTATGTTACTAATTCACCTACCTATGTTCAAGTGGACACTCAGTCTAATGGGTGTCCATCTGTCATCAGAATATTCTATTCTGCTAAAAAGTAAATACAGTGCATGTATAGCAAATTGCTCACTACATAGAAAAGGTAACAATCAGCGTCCTTTCCCACAGTGATTTTTCATCAAGCTGAAAATATTTCTGTATGCAATACTAAACACTCACAAGTAATTAACATTTACATTCCATGAGCCTTGACTTGTCATATCCATTTTAGCAATCAAGCTGCAGGTCAATATTCTAATTATTTACTACAATACAATACACAATGCCAATTTGTAAGTAAGTAGTACAGGGTGACCATCTGAAGTGTGATCAGTATGAAAAAGTGCAACAAAACAACTTTAAAAAGGAAACATGTTTTGAGAAAAATAAAAAAACATTTAGTAGAAGATCTAAATTATTCTGACAGACCACGGTCAAATGGTACGTGCACAGGTATTTCATCATATTGCAGTCCTCTAAAGCAAATGAGGCTTAACCTCGATTTTATGAAACAAATGATTTATGTGCATTTTAGTTAGTTGGAAGTACAGACTGTACAGTGTGGAATGTTAGCTGCATTAAAAAATTTCACAGATAAAACAAGGCCAATAAAACAAAGTATTTTATGCTGATCAGAATGATGTAGTGTTGTATATATTTACTTTATATAAAGGTATGTACACGATGATGAGCACATAAAAGCTCCCTATGGATTTTAGTAGAAAAACAAAAATCAGATGAATAAAGGACATGGCAACAACGCCAGAAAACCTAAACTACAAGTTGTATTATATTAGAAATATAATTACAGTAATAAGAAAATATGTAACTGTTTTAGTACCTTTTTGGAAAGACAACACCCAATTCCAGGACCATCCACCTCCAGTCCTCGAGGGTCAGGATCCACATACTTTTTTAGGTATTTCTTGACAGACAGCAGTAAATTTAGTAGGAGTCAAAACATTACTGTTTATAGAGACCAGTTTGTGGCCCTTGGGGACTGGAGTTAGACAGTACTGTCATGGAGACTGGGGGATATAACCAGGTTCCTTTTTAGTAGTGCCATGGAAAAAAAAACATATTTAACATCACTAAAACCGAACAATGCATGCATCTTCATCCCTTTTGGTCAGTAAAAAATATCACTGCAAAATGTATTGTTAAATCCTATTAATAATTATCAATAAAAAAAAAAAAACATTGTTCAGTCAAGAAATCTTGTAAGCTGCTACATTTTGGTGCTTACCTTTTACCAGTTACATTGTTGCAGAAAAATATTGTACTTCAAAGTTTCTCAACCAAGGTTCCATGAAGTAAATGGCTTTATTTATTTAAATAAAAACACATCTTCAAACCATTAGGTAGCTCATTGGGTTTGCTTAACCTCAAGAAATGGACACAGGCAGATGCCGGTCCAGGCATTTTATTCTTCATAACAGATGCAACGGTAATGCCCAACATCTAGATATGAAGATATAAATATGAAGATATAGATATGAAGATATAAACATGTTTATGACAGGTCTCCCCTTTCATTTTCTTTTTTCCCCTTAGACTAGAACTGATAATGGCTAAAAACCATGTGATCAAGGTGAAAGTTCCTTCAAAATGTTGTCCTTTAAAGAAGCAGAGAAAACAAGCCTGCAAAATGTGTTGGACCATTCTTCAACATTTCTTTAAAAGGTTGAATATATAAAAAATTATAAGGGCGATTATTACCCCATGGTTGATACAACTAAACAGAACAACATTTGATCTTAAAAAAAGGTACAATTAAATGTACTACGTTGACTGTTTTGGAAAAATGATTGCCTATTGAAATTATTTGTGATTGTTCACTGATTTTTCTAGCCTAATACTTTTAAAATAAAATAAGATCTTTCTGGCCATAAAGTCCTACTTGTCTCTGGGACCCTCACTTATACAAAATCTTCTACTTACATTATTCCAGCTAATTTATAGGACTTGAACAAACTCTCCTCATTATGTTATGAAGAATGGGAAAGAGGGCTGTCACTGTATTCCTGTCCTATGGTGACAACATTGTTCCTCCTTAAATACAGTACATTGAGTCAGTATTGTCACTGCATGATAAGAAGCTTGTTACTGGAAGGTGAAAATAAGCCACCACACATTCTTGGGTTTAGATCTACTTTACATAAAAATAATGAATATCAGAATAGGTACAAAAAAATCTGTGAATATTAAACATATCAAGAGTTTAATTTGTAGGCTTCCATTGATAGCCTCTGAAAATGCTTGTTGTCAGGCTGTTCCTCTAACCCATTTTTTCAGTGATTTGAGCCACTTAATAAGTTTACAGATAACAACTAGACTTAGTGATCTGCATATTTATGCGAGGTCAGTGACTCAGAATTTACTGAAGATGGAGGAGGATCATTATGACGGTCAGGCCAATAGAATTTTAATTCCAATAATGGCAGCCTACACTTTTTTCTTATGACAGGAGTATTCTTCTTCACATTAGTAATACAAGAACCTCTTTTTTCACATTTACCGCTGTCTGCAAATGTGAATTTTTAGTTTTATTTTTGTGAGGATTAAATGTTCTCCACGACAAACATGAATTATTGTACTATAATTGAAACACATATGTCCTAATAACCCTATGATAAGTTTAGTGCAAAGTGTCCAAAGTGTGTTTTTGCAATAACATATTTTTTAGGAATAAGGCATTTTAAACTACATAAAAACTATCCCAATAAAAATATATTGGTATTACAGCTGGCATTAAATCTGCTCCTACTCAACTTACTGGGTAACATTTAAATGAAGTGTGAGCTAAGTCTTTCTCCAAGTCACAGATGAGTAGAGAGAATGATTAATGTAAAGAGATTCTCCAGGATCATCAGTTAAATTCATTGTAATATTGAGCTCACAAATTGAGAATATTTTGCCTCTGTTCATGCCTGAAATAACTTCTTCAGCAGGTATTTATATTGTCTGGTTTATTTTAGTGGAAGCTTTCCATGTGTCTTTACAATAGAATGCGGCAACAGCATGATTTATGTGGCTACTCAATACTCCTAAAGGATAGTCTGAACCTTTTACAGCTCAGTTGGAATTTCAGCTCCCTTAGGTTCAGGTGAGGGAAAAAAAGTTCTTCATAGTGGAACCAAACCTAAAAAAACTGAGAGCAGGCAGGTTCTTTATTGTAGAATGGACAGACTCTGTCTCTGCAGCCTTTAAGCAGTTACCGGCCTCTTACTGCTCCTGAGCGCCTAGCAGTTGCCAGTTTCCAAAGACACTATAAAACAATGCATTATTTACGTGACCTCAACTGCCTAAGAAACTTTGTCTCTAAAACAAAGCAAAAGAAAAAACTGCTACCATAGTATAAATTGCAAGAGATGACTGCACATATCTGCAACTGTTTAAAAAAGGCTTTAGATATGACTAAGTTATGGCTGTTCTGACAGGCAAAGTTCCATCATTGGTCCTGATTTATTAAAGCTCTCCAAGGCTGAAGAGGATAAACTTTAATCAGGGAAGCTGGGTGATCCAGCAAACCTGGAATGGATTTTTTTAAAAGTCATTTGCTATTCACTAGCAAATGTTTTTAATCCTGAACCAGATCAATTCCAGGTTTCCTGAATCACCCAGCTTCCCTGATGAAAGTGTATCCTCTCTAGCCTTAGAGAGGTTTAATAAATCAGGCCCATTTTCTCACAGTGCCATAGTCTGCCTATCTCTTTCTGCCTCCTTATCATTTCTATTGGCCCATTGGATTTATAAAAATGTGAGAAGATGAAACTTATCGAATAGCTCTATCACTACTTGTGTTCAAGCTTTGCCTATACAAATCACCTGACATTTAATGGTATCTACAGGCTTTTTAAAGCTGATACTATTATGCACACGCATGTCGTACCTGTAGAAGTTCATTTGATTTTGTTCTAGAGCAGTGATGGTCGAATCTCATATTAGGGCAGCCTCAAGTGTGAACTTTGCCATTACTAAAGAGCCACGTATACAGTAATAGTCAGAGAATGTAATGCTACAAAACACCACCAAGGATTGACGAGCAACATGAAATGCTATATAAGAGACTACAGGTATGCTACAAGAAACAGTCAGAGACTAAGACCTGCTTTAAAAGGCAGTCACAGAATGGAGACATACTTCAGTAGACAGTCATAGACTGGAGATACATTACACAAAACTGTTAGAAATCACTGCTCATGCATCCAATTTACAAATGAAACTTGACAACTTTGTTTTTTCGTGCTTGTATTCATCTTCTAATTTTATTGCTGCATCAGAAATGTTTGCATTAGTCAAATTATCTCTGTTTGTATGCATACTATACTATATGAATGTATACTATAGGAATGCAAGTTTGAGGTGTTTAGGATCTAGGGCTATACAGCACAATACACCAGAAGATAAAATATTTATTCAACAGTATTCATCCCATGTACTTGTTAATTTGTGTTCCTCTGTCAAGTTTTACCCAAAGTTTTTGTCTTTGCACCATAGGGCAGTACTTATGTAATTGAATTAAGTTAGTTAATAAGAGACATATGGAGAGCAAGGGTTAATGACATGAATAGGTTTTTTTTTTTTTTGATGAATCCTCAGGGAGCAATTTGCTGAATCAGCTCCATTACATCAGGTACTTTGAAAAAGTCTGCTTTCACCAGAAAGCTGGATCTGGTTCTCTTCATGTAGTAATCACTGTGGTGGCATGTGACTCATTCGCACTCACCCCTATCCCCCTTCCACTTCTAGAAGCCTTATGCCTCTTGTTCCCCAGCCACTGTTTACATTTGTGTCATGAGGGAAAAAAATGCCATCAAGGAGCAAGACTTGGAGGCTTACCTTTGTAAACTGGTGTTGCTGGCTGTTTAGCAGAAAAAAGCAGCTGGCTTTAGTTAAATCTCCTGTTGCCTGGAACTGTTTGGCCCATAAGCCTTGCCTGTAGTATATATCACCCAATGCTATGGTTGCCTTCCTAGTGTTGACATAAACTTTTCACACATGGTTTTCCAAAGTGCTTACAGATATTGGCTGTCAATGCTTTACACATCTGAACAAGCAGACGTAAAGCAGTGGAAAATCCAAGAAAAAGAAAACGATGAACTGTCATTTTCAAATGAGGAATACTTATGGAGTTACTAATTGCTAGCTGTTGTATTTTAAACATTTAAGGGCTGTAGACTCAAATGCTTATCTTTATGGAAATTATTTATCCAATTACTTTTATATTTTAAAAAACATGCAGATAGATTAATTGGCTTCCCCTCCAATTGACCTTAAACTGTGTTATTGACATATGACTGTGGTAGGGACATTAGATTGTGAGCCCTTTTGAGGCACAACTAGTGTCATGAGTAGGGACTTTGTACAGTGCTGCGTAATATGTCAGTGCTATATAAAAATTGGATATTAATAATATATAAAATATATATTGCTAAGTTATTGTATTTATGTAGTGGTTTGCTGCATAAGCATACTACAGTGAGGTAGTATTCTAAACTTGTCAAAACTTGACAGAAAAGAGGGCACAGTGGTCAGTGGTAATTGAAAACAGATACATATATATATATTATACTCTTCCCCTGCAGGGGATTTTTCTATCCATCATTGTAATGTTAGACCAACATAGCAAATGTTTAATGGGGAAGCATTGCTGTGCTGAAATGAATGTTCCGTGCAACCTTTGGTTGGTATTTCACACCAGACACTGACCACCTATGAATTTTACCGGCCAATCCTATTTCTCATCAACTACTACAAAAGCCATGGGCGAATCCCATGTTACATATTTATCCGTTAGGTAATTGCTTATATCAATAAGACATAACACCATACATGAGCTTAAAAAAAATTAAGCCATATTTACTACAGGTTCCCTTCAGGTGATCTACGTATCCTGCATTGCGATTGTTTCTTAATTTGGCTGTCTATAGATTTTAAAAGATGGTTGGGTGTAACTTTTGCAGCTGTTTCCGTAACACAGTAACAAACATGTCTGACAACTATTGTAAAGATTTTTACCATCTTGTATGACAAGCTGGCGCACCAAATTCTAATGCTACAGCACAGCACATTTATTGATGAGTGGTTCCAGAACAAATACTTGAAGCAACATGTTGCTAACACCAGTCATCAATGGTGCTTGAGATTGCCTCTCAGTAATCAAATATGCTAAACAGAAGCTCCTGCTATCTACAACATTAACAGAAGACTATGGAAAACATTTAGCAACCTAGAACCAAGCAAGAAGAGATGCACATACTTTTCAAACTCCATATGAATTTCTGTGCCTGGCTCAATTTGTGAACTATAGCTGATTGCTTAGACAGTGGAGCTTTGGAACCTATTTCCTCTGTCCCCACTTTTAACACATTAGGAATATCTTTATAGTTTCTAATATAGGTTAAACTTAAATTGCAATTATAATACCTCCTGGAGTAAGGTATTACTGTCTAAGGGAATATCAGTAAAGATAAGGTAATATCTGTGTGTGACTCAAATGCTGGCAGTGATAACCTCTGACAGCTTTTAAAAATAATAAACATGCTCAGTTTATTCTACTACTCCTGACTTTGAATTAAAAAGATAGAAAGAGAAATAAAACTTTAAAAAAATTATAACAACTGAAGAAAAAAAAAAGAATTACAGCTTATTTTAATTGCTGATTTGATTATTAGATAGGATCCTATGTGACTCTATATTATCTAAATTGGGGATGGAACACATATAGTTAAACCTACTTTTTGAGCAGAATGTATCTTTATGGCACTTGCAACACACAAAATAAATATGCAGTTTTACAAAAAAAAACATAACAGAGGTATATAAAAGAAACCTCAAAGCCATATTTATTAATTAGGACATTATAAAGGAGAGAGGATTAGATGACAATAATAAGATATTAGTGTAATTCTGCTGGGAAAGGCTCTGGGGATTTTGGTATTGGTTAAAACTGGATAAAACTAAATAGAACCTCACTTTTTGTTTTCTTTATTGATGCACTGAGAAGTGTCAGAGCCAGCAATGAAACCGACTAGACAGTATATGTTCCAAAAGAAAAATATTGACAAATCATGACTTTCAGAAAATAATTCAAATTCATTGCTAGCAGTATGGAATTATTTGGTAAAGAAAGAAAGAAGAGCTGGTAAACAGGCAATGTGAAGTGAGATAAAGCAAGCAAACAATTGAGAAGGGACAAAAAAGGAAAAAAAAGGAAAAAAAAAGGAAAAAAAAAAAAGAAGAAAAGAAATGGACGACAGAAAACAAAATAAAATAGGTGATTAAAAAAAAGAAGAGAAGGAGAAACGAGACACATTTTTTTTTCATTACGCGATCACAAGTCGAGCCAGAATTTTTTTTTTTTTTTATTGTAGTTTAGGTTTAAGTTAGGACAGCATATGGAGAGATTTATTCTAATCACCCATAGAAATAAAGGGTGTCATGGGTGTCACAGCCCACAATAAAAACAAAGCTATAAATTCGGACCAATCCCTAACATGATCAATTGCCGTTTCCTGTGAGCTTGATCATTTATATTAGGATTATACTATTATTAATATCGCAATAAGTTGGCGCTATATAAATACTGTATAATAATAATAACTATTACCCAACCAGGCCCAAGTTAGCTGATTAAGTACTAATTATCTTATGTTTGTGGCAAAGACTCTCAAATTGGTAAGAATACTTACCACTGCACTGCACAAAAAATTACAGGTCAAAATTTTTCACATGGTAGTTAAAATAACTAACGATCTGCAAATTATTTAATTCTCTGCAATCTGAAAGAGAGTTATCAGTGTCTGAAATAAAAGTCCTAATGCGATAAAGAATAATACAAATCTACAGAATAGGTGGAGCACAAAGAATAAGTGCTCTATGGCTTCACTTTCAGGAAAAAAAGTCTCTTGGAAGTTTTGGTGTTATATGAAGAGTAGATGGGATAGTATTAAACAGAAAACAAATCTGGCACAGAAAAAAAGGTTATACTCTCAAGAGCACGTTTGACTTGTCTAAGAAGATAATGATTTAATGGTTGAAAACTAATGACTCTGCCAGAGGGCTTGGCTGGGGCCCCTCATGTCAGACATTGTCATTTATCTCCTCACACCAGTCTGGAAACAGGGGTGAAATAAGGGAGGATAGCTTGTAGCATTAAAAAAAAAAATAAAAGAGATCCCATATTTTATAGAAAACTAATATTTAGGTAACTCGATCTGTAGCTGAAAGTATAACAGACTTTGCAGTGTAGAAAAGATTTAAATACCTAGCCTGAGGACATAATAATTAAGAATTATACAAAGACAATCTCAAGCTCTATTACAAAATTGCCTGAGGGACGGGTGGGGGGGAGAAATGGGATGGGTGAGGAGGGGGCTGTTGATATTGCTGACTCAGAAGTCTCTTTGTTTAGATCCAGCTCTGTTAACCTTCCTTCAACCTTCACCTCACCACAGCCATTTGCTACTTATCAAGTCAAATTTTCATGCAGTTAAATCACAAGGCACAATACAAGCAGTTTAAGCAGCACATTTAAAGTATTAAATTACAATTAATCGTCACTTATACTAACAAATATGTCTTGTTTAAGTTCCCACAAAAATATAAACCAGCTAGAGGAATCCATTACCTCACATAACTTACAGCTAACTTAGGGTTCTCCACACCTAATGAAGGCGGTTTACTGCTTCATAAATATTATGAAAACAGCTCGGGATGCGTTGCAAAAGATATCAGGTGCTGGCTACCATTTGTTAACCCTCGGAAAATGAAATGACACCTAGCATTTGATTGGATGCTATAGATGTTTCTTCCTTTGACTTTTTTTTTCAAACAAGCTACCAAGACAATAACAGTCCAAACATGTTGAGGGTAATAAATGAAATAAGAAGAAAATGTGAATTATTATCCCCAGCATCTTATAACTATTGTGTTAGAAGTGTTGCATTGGTACATTGTCTCCACAACAAAAGGAAAGTTCAGCCTTGATATATATTTTCATAATGTATAACTGCTAAGTGTGTACATTTTTATCTCTTGCTACTGACCAATTGTACAACTTGCTGCTAGTCCCTTAGTCGTAATTTAAGATTAAACAAATGGCATAGAGTTCTGAAGTAGCAGTGATCATGAGACAAATCACTACTACATGCTACGTGTGTAGGTTACCCCATAGGGAGCCATTTGTTTTATCTATGTAGCTATCAATTGTTACTGTAAGAAATTATTCAGTTCTGATTCTAGTAGCACTAAAAATGTTCCTGTGTAGCTCTAGGCTAATGAGAGAACTATAAACTGTTAAAGTGGACTTATACTAGGAGATCACGTTAGCTGCCATTTCTGATCTGATTCTAAACAATACTGCTTGTCTAGTTGTTTTTCTGATGCTCTGTTTTTAACTTTTTCAATCATATTTGCGGTAGTTACCTGCATACTTGTTTCAGGTGTGTGAATGAATGTGAAAATATTTCTTAGATTGAAAGCTCTTTGGGGCAAGGTCCTCTCCTCCTGTCATTTGCAGCCCCTATTTAATCTACAGCACTGTGTAATATGTTGGTGCTATATAAATAATGTTTGATAATATTAATATTAAGCTTTATGCCCATGTAGAATAGCCCCTAAGTGACAATTTTTTATAATATAGAAGCGTTAGTAGGGTGTGGTCATGCAATTTAAAGAGCACACAGGAATGAAATGATGGAATATTTAAGAACTGTACACAAATTATTGATAAGATAGATAGATAGATAGATAGATAGATAGATAGATAGATAGATAGATATGCAGGTAAACATTAAAATACAATACAAAGATGAAAAATGCTGCAAAATGGAGTGATTTCTGCATTCATCCAACAGCAAGGTGAGGGTATAGGCCAGGTATTCTATACCTCACTCATTAAAATGTCCTTCCTGTGTTTTGTATGTGTCTCAAAGAGAGAGGAAGGGAGGGTAGTTGCAGAACAGAGCATCTAAAGGAAACTACAAAGCCATACAGAGGAACATGTTAACAAAATAAATGAAATTAAACTTATCTTATAATAAATAAGCCAAATTCCTGACAGTGCAGAAGTAATATTTGTATTTTAGGTGCACAGCAACGCACACTATATAATGTATTTGTGTAATTGAAATGCCTGCATTCTTTAGCTATAAATAGCATCTAAAGGTGTGCAATGAAGCAACAAAAACCAAGCAGAGTAAAAATACTCATAAAAGAAGACTATTGTTGATAAAACATGCAGGTGAAAATACACAAAAGGCAACATGTATAGCATCAATTGAATGACACTGATGAGGTAATAAATGACAGAATTAATGATGTATGCCATCAATCCATTGAGGTTGAAGTGGCAGCAGAAAACTTTCCACCTGAGTTTCTCTTGGTTTGGACTAGGTGTCCAGTAGAGGGAGTATAACACGTACTAAAAGATAAGTTCTATGTGTAATACTGCTTGCTGGGCACCACCTTCCCTTGGCAGCAATAATAATCACAGACTGTCAGGACAAAGACAAAACTGGCACCTACATAAGCATCTTTCAGCTATCTGTTTTCTTAGCAAATTGTACTGACTGCTGAGCTGAAAAACTAGAAATAAAAAAATCATTTGGAGGACAAAACCACTTTTGTCTGTGTTGTTTGTGGGCAGCCTTCAGCAATGTAACCACAATGCCTCTGACTGGTTGAGCATCAGAGAAGATATATATATATACACTATAGAAAGTAAACTGTACTATAAATATAATACGTTGGAATCATTTGGAGCCATTATTAGTTTTACAGTCCCTTGTCATGAAGATAATCTGCAGTGCGGTCATAAACCTAGACTGGATTCTTTTAAAATTAAAAGTATATAAATCTTGTTATACTTTTTTTTCCATACAGAAGTCTCTTTCTGTAATAGAACATATCAGGTGGCAGTTACAACAATGTCTAGGGACTCTGGCAAACTGATGCTGAAGCGTGTCTATGTAAATTAAGGGGGAAAAAAAACTCCATTTGCTTGTCCAAACAAGAGAAAACTGTCCCGTAAGGGACAGCCTTGATGGCCAATGGCGCTGGCTTATGTGAACATACAAATCTGGTGTCTATTTGGGGATGTGACACAGATGTGGCGAGGTCACATCCTCAGGGATAGTCCTAATTGTATCCACAACTCGCTGTGGCTGAGGTCATCTGTTGCTTTACTGTTCTTCAGCTCAGTCCCCAGCTGCTTCTTAACAAAGGTGAGCCTGACGGTTGCTACGCTGTGAGCTCCACAGTCAAGCTGCCATGTGGCAAGCTGCTATAATAAAGGTGAAATCCGCCGGCTTAGCCAGCGTCCAGGCACTGTATTTACAGGCACATTAAGTGTGAAGCTTAGAAGTATCTTCAACTTTAGTTACTGCATAATAAATATCTATTGAATAGATCTCACTGGTTTCTGGAGCTAACATACAAAATACAAGTTATATTCAGAATGCATTAATAAAGATAAGCCTTTGACATATTAAAATTAAAGCTTTTAATTAACATTTTTTGCAAAAATAAATTACAATGATAGTAAACAGATATTAAATTTTTAGTGATATGAACTATATGACAGTGCACTATTTAGTTTGGTAGAAATTTGGATTGTTTGCTTTATTATGAATACATGTTTAGTTTGTGTTTAGTTCTGTGTCACCAGAATATTTGTTCCCATACTTCAGTGGGGTACACATATGATTAGCAGAGAGTCTAACCCCTTTCCTCGGTATCAAAAACTCCATTAAAAGAAAAATAGTTTTATGTAACTTTAATTCTGCATCTATCACATGGCAACCCGAGGATACTTGCCAGGTATTCTGTACCTTACCTATTACCACCTTATACAGTTGAAGTTGGGGTGCTAGAAATTACAGCACAAGCCTACTACAACTGTGAGGTGGATTTGACCCGACATGGCACTGCCTGGCTTGGCACGCTAACTAAAAGATAAAGGAAGCATGCGAGAAGTGATATTTCCATTACAATGCTCACCAACCTGAGAAAATTGAACTCACCGTTTACGGATGATAAGGTATGCACAAGACCTATTTACTTTTTGTCATTCAAAATATATTGTGAAGAATGATATGGGATAGGAATGAATGAATAGTGAATGAATGAATGAATAGGAAACGAATTGCTGCTAATAAACTTGCTATTGCTAAATTACAATTTGCTAAAATACGGCTTTGCAGAGTAAAAAAGCAAACAAAAAACACATAGTACTAAAATAATCATTACAGCTGAACTCCAAGCAAACAGATAAAACTAAATACACAGTTGAAATATGCATGTGTAAATATTTTGCCTGCTCGATTTTGTATTTTGCCTGCTAGATTTACACATTCCTGCCAGAATGCACAGCCAGGCTGATGATCTGACTTTACGGAATTCATATATTACAGCTAAGGTACCCCTATGTTCCCAGTGCGTGAATGAACAATGAAGGAACATAAAAAGAATAAACCTCCAAGTCAAGAGCTTTATATCAGGACTGCATGTATCCATACACTCACGTATATAGATATCAGTTTCGATTTAAGGCCAGCTTCCCATCTTCATTTCGTATACGTGTACAAATATAGCACTGTGTGTCAAGCACTGTAAACATTCCTCTTATAAAATAATATTTTGTCAATTTTTGTAAAAATTTTTAATGCAATGACTAAAAAAAGATAATACAATAAATCAGTTTAAAACATCTAAAAACCCTGATCAGAAACAAATCTACTCAATTCAAATACTTAACTAATATCAAATGTACAAAACATAAGATCAAAACTTTAAAAAGCTAAGCTAGTTTATCATTAACAATAGTGGTGGCATGGTTATCCATTTATATTTTATGACTTGTTACATCTTCATTTCTGTTCTCTGATTTAGATCGGGTTAACAAATGTGACATTTAAATTACCCAAACCAAATTGTGGCTCACAAACCACAGCTGGTTGAATGTGACATTGATCCCTCCCAGGTTAATCTAAGTCAAATATGTAGCTCTGAACATCAGTGAAACATCTGTGACTTTACTGTGAACAACCTATGAAGTTACCACAAGTTAACTTTTGCTTCTGTCTGTAGTTTTTTTTTCTACCTAAATATGATGCATTTAATACACAAAATGCATTTTATTGCAAATGAACACAGATACTGCAGGAACCCTGATTACTAGGAAGATCTCACAAAATGCTAAATTAAAAAAAAAATAAAAAACAATCCTCAAATATTTTGTAATATCTAATTCATCCTGTCAGCACCTCTCTGTCTGCCTACCCGTCAGCCTTGCTCTAAATGTAAGCACCTGGGCATTCCAGGGACCTGGGGGTGCTTCTACTGACAAGACTTGGCACGCAGGCACTGGAGGTACTATGTGATGACAATGTTAGGTTAGGTAAGTATTTTGCAATTCATGCTTGCATTACATTGGACTTCAAGTTTACTAGGATAACCAAGGCATTACTATTCACTAATATATATTTTTATTTGACCCTTTTTGTCTCATTTGACTTGTTTCAATCTTTTTGTTTATATTTTTTTTGGCAGGGAATTTAGTCTGTATACTATGTGACCATACAGTTGAACCTCCAGTTGTATTGTACTTTCCCAGACTTTTATAAGTTGTTTTATTGTGTAGGTATGATTTGACCATCTTTACTGAAGAAGAGCTAAGGACCACAATATTAAACTGTAAATCAATCTGGCTACATTTTCAAGCAGCTTCCATGGAGAGGAAAGAGAGGGGACCAGAACAGATTTTGTAAGCTTTCTAATAATAGGCTGAAGATCAGGCATGATGGCCACTCAAACATGAAATGTAATAGTAACTGGATCGGGTAACGGTCACGATTGTCAAGTAATATACTATGGGTTTTAACATATACGGTATTAGTATATTATATAGTTTTGCAGAAAAGGGTCTGTGCCACAAAGAGGAAGTAGGAGGATCTTTACAAATGGCAAAGAAATCTAGTAGCAGAGAAAGAATCAAAGTATTGTTACTATAAAAATATGCCCTTGTTTACATCAGCAACCCACAAAGATGAACATGGGAAAGCCATGTCCGCATTACATATGTAGGCTTTGCAACAGTACATAGTGGGTGTGCTGTACTCCATGATCTTATAACGTAGGTCTTTAGGTCTTTCAACATCCCGTAAACAATGCAATGGTGGCCCAAATGTTATCTGATTAGTACACTGCCACTGCAATGAAACAAAGAGCTCCCCCTAGTGTCAATCCCAAAATGTAAAGATTTCTGTAAGACTAAAAGAAACATTTAGTGTGATCCATGCCCCCTTCAATTCAGTAACAATAGAAAAAAATTAAAAAATTAAAATTAGATGTGTGTTCTCACTGTTCTTAACTGATCGTAAGCAAGCAACACATTTAACAGAGTCTTCTCTATTGTACAAGAGTCTATGGTCTGCCAGCAGTGAGCTTGCCTGCTTGTGTATGTGTCCACAGACAGGCCATTATTCTCTAAGGAAGCTGTGATTGCAATAGACAACGGCTGTCCTGCTTCCTACCATGCCGAGGAGTACAAGGTCCAGTATGGCAGTGCACCTGCATCCGAAGTCATCTTTTTCCCATTCTACTAAAAGTTGGGCCCAGGGTTTGTCTAGCAGGATTACATCTGATATACCCACTCACATTTATTTGATAGAATATTGCAAATATTAAGTTACCAGTCTAACAGATTTACCCCACATCCCACCTTTGTTCCACTTAGAACTGCTTCCCTAATAAAATTTCCCTGTTACTTATTGAAATTACTAAGTATATATATATGTAAATATTCCAACTCTATTTATTAAATACTTTTTAATATATGTGCTCATACCCAGCTTTGATTATCAAATTCTAGTTACTGGGATCATATTTAATATTATTACTAGATTGTAAGCTCTTCGGGGCAGGGTTCTCTCCTCCTGTATCTCCTGTATCACAGTCTGTATTAGTCTGTCATTTACAATCCTTATTTATTGTACAGCGCTGCGTAATATGTTGGCGCTATATAAATCCTGTTTATTAATAATAATAATAATAATTACTACCACCACCACAATGTATTATCGAGCCCTAAATTGACCATATTTGCTAATTACCATACTCATATGATTTATTTGTCTGTTTGCAGCATGTAGCCACAAAACTCATTATATAGTGTTTTTTTGTATAACTACAACAGGATAATAGATTTTTTTGTGCGCCATCTCCTTAAATGTCTGTTCCATGCACAAAATTTCTACCAACCACTCCAGATAAAGCCCAACTTTAGGACATAGGTTTAGTTCTTCCTATACATAGGGCCTGATTTATTAAAGCTCTCCAAGGCTGGAGAGGATACACTTTGATCAGAGAAGCTGGGGGATTTAGCAAACCTGGAATAGTTTTTATAAAAGTAATTTGCTAGCAAATGTTTTGAATCCTAGACCAGGTCCATTCCAGGTTTGCTGGATCACTCCAGTTTCACTAATGAAAGTGGATAAATCAGCATTGAGTGTGATCATCTTCTTAAAGAAGAATCTGAAGACAGAGATATTCAGCACATGATTGATGACAGGTTGTGTATTACTTTGATAGTTTAATGAAAAGGTTTACTAACCCCAGTTTTGTCACACAGTCGCAGTGTATGGAAGGATCCAACTGCAAACAGATCTCCATCAGGGGCCCAGGAAACAGATGTAATTGGGTACTCATGAGGTGGTGAGCTGTACAATGGTCGCCCATAACTATCCCAAACCTAAAAAATATTGAAAATTAAAAAATAAATAATGTAATTAAAGGTAATCAAAGAAGCTGTAATTTGAAATAATCAGAATATCCCTTGAAGTATTGTGTATGCTGTTATTCACATAAACTCTCTTCCTTTCAGCGCAGACATGTAGCTTCAGTGTGGAGTTGGAAACCTCACAAAGTCACTCTACTCTGCAAGCTTCTGTATCAGGAAAAAATGAATTATCAAATCATTTAATTATTTTTAACATAACTTTGGCAGCCCTTTAATATTCAATAATTTCAGGAGTGTCTGTTAAGCCCAAGTAAAGAGCAGTCTTTATGATATTGATAAGGAAAGTAATCCAGGACAAATAACTATGCATGAGAAGTAAGTTAGGCTTTCATATTTTGCTGTTCATAGTGATTCACACTGTGACATTTTCACTTTCACTTCCTTTTTTACTGCTCACATTCGCTAAGCCTCTTAACACACCCTTAACCATATTAGTTTTAGGAGGGAATTATTTGACAGAAGAGAGTAATCAGCAATGGAACAAGGTGGCGAATATACTGCTGGGAACATGGTTATAATAGCAAGTCTTTATATCATGGCTCTTAAAAAGGTGAACCTTGCTACACAGAATATGTGAATCATCATTCACCCAAGAATAGTTATGTTTATCCCATGGAGCCAGGCTTACATTAAAAAAGTTTTAAAATTCCAAACTCACTTATCCAGAAGTGATGCTTTAATGCCCTCAGCCAGGGTTCTGTGGAACCCCAGGGGTCATCCAGAGGTTGCTAGGGGTTAAAACATAATTTAGGCAGACCTAAACTCAGAATTTTTACTTTAAATATTAGGAATTTTTTTTTAAAAAAAAAAGGATGCAGCACCTCTTCTTTCTGTCTTGATCGCCACTGTGATCAAGACAGAATAGGAGCGCAGAGCCTCCCGGGATACCAAACGTCATACTCCGATCTTGAGCATGCGCAGAAGGAGCCAATTCATCAATGGAAAAAAAATTGCCGAATGTGCAATGAGATGGGCAATCTTTTTTCCTAATCTACGTCACCCAATCCTGCACTGCGCAGGCAGAAAGAAGAACACGGAAGACAATGTCGGCGAAGTGCAATCCCACTGACCAACAATGTAAAAAGGCATTTTTCCACCAAGCCAATGTACTGTGAGTTGTGAATATAGTAATTATGACAAGGGTTACCTAAACAACTGAAAGTTGGAGAAAGGCTGCTTTAATACAAACACAGACATACAAGGCACACATCCTTTATAAATCAACCTGGCATGTGGATCATTTGCCACCCAAGTGCCCAATATGCTTTGCTCAGTTGTCACTAGTTTTAGTTCTACGTCTAAACAATGCAAACTGGCTTTTGGCTGTAGTTAGTTAGATGAAATTTAGCTTTCATTTATGCTAAAGCTAAACTAACCAGGCAACTTGATATTTGACATTGTGCAATACCTTATATTTACAATCTTCCCCAGCTGATAAAATTAGGTCATTGATAGGATTCCAATCAACTTTCAAAATTACACCATCATGGGCTTTCCACTGTAACACAAACAAGAAAATAGTTAACAGGATAACTGCAAGTAAAATAAGAAACTGTGTCAAAAGTGTGTATAAAGCAGACCTTGCAGTAAAATGTAGGATCTCTGAGATCGTCCCTCTACCCCTTTACAAATGACCTTTAAAATATAAAAATTTAAAAATCACCTGTAAGACCAGTACTCATGTCTCCTGCATCACTGTGTTTGATGTCATTGTTCTTTCTGGAAGATTCCTAGCGAATGCAGGGCAGGTGAAACTTTGGGCCTCATTTATTAAAGCTCTCCAAGGCTGGAGAGAATACACTTTCATCAGTGAAGCTGGGTGATCCAGCAAACCTAGAATGGATGTTGCAGGATTCAGAACATTTGGTAGCAAATAGCAAATGACTTTGAAGAAATCCATTCCAGGTTTGCTGAATCACCCAGTCTCTCCAGCCTTGTAGAGCTTTAATAAATCAGGCCCTTTGTGAGAAGAGACACTCCAGTCTACTGCAGGAGCATATTTTCTCTTATTCCCACAGGTTTTGGATACTCTTTATTCCCCTGCATCTAGCAAAAAGAAGAGTGACCCAATTCTCATCTGGGAGTGAGATTAAATGTTATCTCTGACTTTTTCTCCACAGATGTATTTGAACCTAATATTTGTAGAGGAGTATTTAGACGTGTAGGGGTCCTGAACAATGTAGTATTGTATTGTATAATACTGAAGGAATCATGAAGAACTGTGAGATGGCTATAGCAGCGAACCCATCATGTGATGCCAGAGAAGTGTTGCTAGAAAAAATATATGAACTTATGATTTACTACTGTAAAAACTCCGGGGGTGGTCCAGCATCTGGTCCCGCGTCCTCCCGACATCCTTCCTGGAGCCGGAGCTCCGGGCGCTGCCATCTTCGTCTTGTCTTCTGGGGTTCTCCGACACAGGGTGATGTAGGATGAAAAAAAATTTGTCGATCTCACCTGCGCATTCGCAGTGAGATCGACAAATTTTGCTTTTCTTTCAGCATAAAGGCTCCTTCTGCACATGTCCAAGATGCTCAGGCATATGTAGAAGGAGCACCCAAGAGCCTCCCGGGATGCCTAACGTAGGTATCCTGGGAGGCTTTGCACTCCCATTCATTCTCGACCGCCTAGGGTGTTGCACCTAAAAAAAAAACAGAATTTTTACCCTACATAAAAGGGTTCTCCATCCTTTTATGTAAAGTGAAAAATCTGAGTATAGGTATGTTTTAATTTTTAATTGCTCTTTAAATTTTCTTACAGAATTACACTTTTAAAAAAAAAAAAACAAAGAACTATGTTATATTTTCGAGGATGAACTCTAGGCAAATGGCTAAATACACAGATGAAGCCATTTTACTTGCCAAAGGATTTGGTACTTCTGTCCATCTAGGCCTGAGATTCACAAATATCTGCTACACAACACAACCAGGGGAATGACAACACCCACAGTGATGGAATACAATGGCATGTTCTCTCCATTTGGCTCCCAGTTTTGTGGTTCCTTGATCCAATCTAACCTATTCTGTATAAGGGAATACAAGAGGCTAGTACAACATCAAATTCAGGGTTTCCTATTTGATTATTTACTTTTATGATTTTTTTGTGGAGTTACCAACCTCCATTTTTTTTTTTATCAATTTGATTATTTCCCATTTTTTCCCATTATTCAGATATCCCCATTCTTCAATGTATGATATCAGTGGCTATTGGTGATTACCACAGTACACAAGACGTGTGCATGATTTTGGTTCCTATTATCCTTCTGTAAGGAATTAAAAACCTCATGTTGTGTGGTACCTGTAAAACCTTGGAACCTGGTTGCAGTGGCTTAATGATGAGCTGTTTTCCAATAGGGTAGAGAACTTTCTCTGAATCAGGGCCCCAGGCAACGGAGTATGTTGGTAAACCTACAAAAGTGTGATGAAATTCCAAAAATTACAACCATACCTGCAGGTACTTCCAAGGTAGAGGAAGTGAGAAAATTGACTACTTACCATTCTGTGCCAATGTAGATCTCAGCATTCCACTTCGCGACCAAATCTTTACATGTCCATCCTCACCAACTGCAGAAATGTATACAGTATTTGGTTATTGGTTGCTTAGCATGTACAGAACTATGTCACAGCTTTTCTCCCTTACTTTGTATATATTTCATCATGTTTCCTGTTTTGGTGATGAGACAGGAAGCAAACGGACATCTACCAAATACGATACAAATGGCAAAAGAAACCTGACAGGACTTTCAACGCATCGTTACACAGTCAAAACGAATTAATTAAATAATAAAGCTGACATTTAGGCAAACAGCTAAATACACAGATGAAAGACAAAGGAGATGTTTTTTTTTATCTTACCAAAGATTTTCTCTCTGTCACTCTGCTCATTCGTTGCATTACAGAACAACCATTTGGTACCTTGTGCAGATTCTCCCTCCCCTAGAATCAGTCCAGCTTTTTTAAGGGATGCAGGCAACTGGCATGGAGTCAAATGCAGATCTTTGCATTTCTCACAGCCTGGTAAGGTGATATTAGCTTAACTTGGGCTTAACAGAAGGAAGCTTTGGCTCAATGTACCTTTTTTTCTAATCCAACATCTCAGAAACAATATTATGGTAATTGCAGATGTAACATAACATAAAAGAGTAAAAGGAAACATGGAAAGACATAAAAAAGTTGAGTGCAAACGTCAAAATCAGTAGCATTCAAAATCACAATTGCATAACAAAACAAAATTGTGCATCAACAATTGGTAAGCATTGACGGCACAGGTAGCAGGAATATCTGTAATAAGAGTGGGGGTTGTACTCCTGTACAACGGAGGCGCTAAAGGCTTATTTTCTCTATGAGAAAAGAGGGGGTGGGGTATAAACTAGAAAAGAGGAAGAAAGAGAATAAAGAAAAGAAGATAAGATGAGGGTGTAGGGGGCAGAGGGAAGGGGGTGGATGGAAGAGGCTTGTTTGAAGGTTTCAACTGTTCGATGGTGCATCGTCTGGATGGTCAATAACAGAGCGATATTCTGAGATGTAGGTAAACTGTACCCAGTAAAACCATGTCTAAGTGAACCTCCCTGTACTCTGCTCATCTGTAGACACCAAGTCTTCCATCTGCATAATGTTGTTCACTCTATGTACCCATTTGCAAGAACGGGAGGGGACAAATGTTTTCAAAAGGTTGAAATACATGCCTTTGCTGCATTTAATAGATGTCATACTAAAGATAGCTTGTAACATTTCAGTGTCATTGAATAGACATGTATTAAAGCCAACTCAGGATTATTTTGTATGTCTATATCAGTGAGTTTGTCTCGAGTAGATGCTTGTATGTGTATGACAGGGATCCCTGGTAGGACCCTCAATGGAGTAGTTAAGTACAAGTAAATAGTAAGAAAGTATTTACAAAGTCCTTCCTCCCACTCCCCAATAGTCTTCGGGAGTAAAATTGCTCCCAACCCTGCATGTTTCTGCCAAGTTAGACAGCAGTTTTGCCTTTCTTTACTTTTTGCCTGCTTAATCCAGTTTTGTTGAGCAAACCCTAATCCCTAAAATCACTCATTTTACAAAAAAAAGTCTTTATTCCCAGTGGTTTTATAGAAAAAAAATCTGTTCTCCGATTGTCAGATTTAAAGGTCTGGTAACATGTTACTTATGCTAATCACACTACAGAACATAGCTAAGGAGGTCTCCAGTTGTAAGGTTGGGGTTTAAGTTTTTTGATAAACTGACATTTTTTCTGCTTTCCAGTAGCTGAATAATGACAACATTTTTAACATTTCTATAGATCTGTTTTTGAGAAGTCACACATGGCAAGTGTCATTCACATTGATTTTTTATAAAGTAGACTTAGTTTCCATATGTGAAGATACAACCATAAACCCACAAGGTCTGCTGGATGACTATTCTAATCATTATAACTGTGAGTTAAATATTTGAGGTAGGTCAGAGCCACTACAGAGGGTTTAAATAAAAAAAATACTGCCATAGAAGGTGTAAAGGAAAAGAGAGGTTAGAGATGATGTAAAACTGTGTGTGGGCAAGACAAAATGAAATATTTCTGATGTGTCCTCTACTGGCTAGAGAAAGATTATGTGATCATCTAAAGCAATTCATTTACATCCCAGACAATACTCCCTGTTTGGAAGTGAACAAAGTTCCTGCTTGGATCTCTCTACACAACTAGATAAAGAATTCATGCACATTTCAGCGGTCCCTCACCTACATCAAACATAATACAAACCTTACATTTTAAAGGATATAGCTGAAATTGTGCAATCAATTGTGCTAATAATGTGAGTAAATTCATTTCTGTAAAAAAGGTTTAAGAAAAAATTGTTGATACAGATAGCAGACGTGCCATAAACTTAATATTTAGTCTGTGTTTTGTTTCTATAAGGATATGAGTCATGAGTTTCATCCAGCCTGAGAAAAAACGTGGGTGGCAAAATAGTCTCAATCTCGTTTACTAAAGTAATAACCACTATCACCTCCTAATAAAAGCATACATTTTATGTGCTGTATATATACACTTCATGTATAGAATTAATTATCAGTTCAATATCCTTTTTTAAAATCCAGAATATCATCTACTTATAAAAGTAATGACTTGAAACATGCACAGTTTTCACTCCTTTCTTCTGGTCACCAAATGAAGGTGCAAAGCAAAA